>NC_041382.1:373895136-373949582 GCF_002162155.2 Triticum dicoccoides
CGAGGGAAATCACCGGGGGGGGGGGGACACGAGAGAATCACTCAACCAACAAGAAATAGTCACACATGTGCTAGATCCTGGAATACATAAGAGAAGATACACGATCCACGGACAACTAAGGACGATACAAGGGTAGCTGGTCTTCTCCGTGAGGAGGTCTTGAATCCACGGGGGGATCTTCCCTTAGAAAGGGGGCTTGAATCCAAAGGGATCTTCTCCGAAGAGGCCGCGGTCTCTCGCAAGGAGGAGATCCGATGTGGATGAGCGTAGCTCTATCTCTCAAATGATCTATCACAACGCTAACCCTCAAATGGTGGTGGTGGAGGAGTATATATAGTCTAGTGCCACGAAGGGGTAAGTGAGAGCGAAGGGATACATGGGCTCAGCCCGATACACTGTGCACAGACAAGCGTCGGACGTCCAACAGGTACCGGACGTCCGGTGGCTCACGAGGGTCCGGTCGTCCGGTATTTGTTGGACGTCCGGCGTTTTGGCTCAGTTGACGTGGCACCGGATTTCCGAGGACGGTCGGATGCCCGGTCGCTGGAGTGTGTCGAACGTCTGGGACTTGTCGGACGTCCGCTCGTTTGGCTCGGGTGCAGGATTGCCGGTCGTCCGGTCCGGGCCGTTCGTCCGATGGGTCTTCAGGCGCCGGACGTCCGGTCCCGACCGGTCGTCCGGTGGCTGGAGCTTCTTCCGTAGCTCTTCTTCTTGTTCCTCGCGCTTGGTGTCCTCGCCTTCTTGTCCATGGTATTCCTCTTGGTTCCTGGTCATGCATAGCACACATGTTTGAGGTAGTAGCCATGTCTCACGTATGGAAAGTGATGGTTCAAAGAGGAGCGAGTTCACCTTGTGTCCAATGGTGTATAGATGAGGTCTCGTCTTATGTTCTCTTAGGGCTTGGAGAGTAGTCCGGAGTGTACATGGGGATGAACGTGGGATGCTCCGCATCAGCTTATGGGTAGGAAAAGATAGTGAGGTGGAGCTGCAGCAAGCACTAAGCATATATGGTGGCTATCGTACGCAAAAGAGAGCGAGAAGAGAAGCAATGCATGGTCCAGAAGCTATAAGTGATCAACAAGTGATCCTGAAGCTACTTACAGTTCAAGCATAACACAAGACCCTGTTCTCTTCCCGGACTTCGCCGAAAAGAGACCATCACGGCTACACACGCGGTTGATTCATTTAATTAAGTTAAGAGTCAAATTCTCTACAACCGGATATTAACAAATTCCCATCTGCCACATAACCGTGGGCACGACTCTCGAAAGTTTATACCCTGCATGGGTGTCCCAATTTATCCCATCACAAGCTCTCACGGTCAACGAAGGATATTCCTTCTCCCGGAAAGACCCGATCAGTCTCGAAATCCTGGTTACAAGACATTTCGACAATGGTAAAACAAGACCAGCAAAGCCGCCTGATGTGCCGACAAATCCCGATAGGAGTCGCACGTATCTCGTTCTCAGGGCTCACCGGATGAACACTACGTACGGCAACCAAAGATACCCCAAGTTTCCTAGGGGCGGCACCGCAAGTGGCTCTGTTTTGGACCAACACTCGGAGGAGCACTAGCCCGGGGGTTTAAAATAAAGATGACCCTTGAGTCTGCGGAACCCAAGGGAAAAGGCTTAGGTGGAAAATGTTAAAACCAAGGTTGGGCCTTGCTGGAGGAGTTTTATTCAAAGCGAACTGTCAAGGGGTTCCCATAACACCCAATCGCGCAAGGAACGCAAAATCAAGGAACATAACACCGGTATGACGGAAACTAGGGCAGCAAGAGTGGAACAAAACACCAGGCAAAAAGGCCGAGCCTTCCACCCTTTACCAAGTATATAGGTGCATTAAATTAAATAATATATAATAATGATATCCCACATATCCATGTTCCAACATGGAACAAACTTCAACTTCATCTGCAACTAGCAACGCTATAAGAGGGGCTGAGCAAAAGCGGTAACATAGCCAAACAACGGTTTGCTAGGAAGGTGGGTTAGAGGCTTGACATGGGATTATGGGAGGCATGATATAGCAAGTGGTAGGTAGCGCGACAGAGCGATAGAATGAACAACTAGCAAGCAAAGATAGAAGTGATTTCGAGGGTATGGTCATCTTGCCTGCAAAGTTCTCAGAGTCGTCGAAAGCTTGATCCTCGATAGCATACTCAACAGGTTCCTCATTCACATACTCGTCTCCCGGGTCTACCCAAAGCAAGAACACAATCAAAGGACGAACAATCAATCACGGTGCAATGCACAAGCAACATGATGCAATACATGGCATGATATGCAAGATGTGATATGCAATGCATATGCGTGCTACGGAAGGGAAAGAATGAACAAGGCATCAACTTGGCAAACCAAGTGTGCCGCTGGAAAGATGAGATGATTTCGGATGAAATCAATATAAAGATCACTGGAAACAGATGCACGGTTTGCAAATGGCAAGCATCACAAGAATGACACAAAACTGCGATTAACAGCACGATGGCACTTAGAATGCAACAAGAAACTAAGCTATTGCACTCCAACATATCAACAAGGCACATGGCAGTGATGTACAAGAGATTCTTGAAAAACCATGAACACTGAGCTACGGCTAAATCACACCAGACAGGTTCAAACAAGCATGGAAAAAGTGCAAAAGATATTAGCATCACAGACTTTGTGAAAATACAACATGTCAAAAACAACATCAGGAAGCACTGTTTAGAGCTAGCAAAAAATATGCTACAGGAATATATCATAGCAAACCAAGGCATGGCATTATTCTACTATATGCATAGATCAAAAGTCCCTTATTGAATATGAGGTAAAAAGGAACAGAAGATATGATGGCACCCATGTAAATATAGCAACTTTTATTAACAGTTTCAGACTTAGCAGAAAACAGAGCATGGCATAAATAGAATTATGATAGCAACTTTGCGATCTCATACCACTCACCACAAAGCATTGCATGACAATATAAGCATACCAATAGCAAGATGACATGTTCAGGAAGCTAACCATGGCAAGAACAACTTAAAAGGATGCATGGATCACTAGCAACAACCATGGTAAAATTGATTAACATGTTAACATTCTGCCAGGAACATTTTATAACAAAAGTAGAGAAATAAAATGACATGCTAGGCAACTCCATAATTGCAAACAGGGACATGGATGGATAGATCATAACCACATGTTTGAAACATCCTTACAGAAGTATCTCGAAATAAGCATGGATCTCACTGTAGCATCAAGCTTAGATTGCATCAAAATAACAGCAGGAAAAGGACTTAGTAAAATCCTAAGTCCATGAAAATAGCAACATCACGAAGCCTAGTTTGCATGCTTGTTCTAGTCACCACATATATCACAAAAATACAAGACAAGCACCCCTGTAAAGATGGCATGGTGTACTTTAAAACACATGTAGACCTCAAGCTCATACGATTAACACATCAAATGCAACAAAAACAACAAAACCTCATAAACTAATAAGTACCAGCAGTTAACATTTTATAGCACTCTTGCATCAATGGAAAAGGCATCATAATGAACATGAACATGCATGGAAATGCTTCTAGCATGGAGAGATCAACGAGACAAACAATTCGACATATCATATCCAAGGTAATAGACAGTGTGTTGATGATGAACTCCTTTGTCTTGTGCTTCAAATGATAGTCTCCACAACACTCAATCTCTCTCACAGATTTGGATTTGGTGGAAAGATGATTTGAGTGGAAAGCAAGTTGGAGAAGGCTAGAGATCAAGATTCATATGGTTGGAATGGAATATCTTGACCTCAACACATGAGTAGGTGGTTCTCTCTCAGAAAATGTATGCTGGAAGTGTAGGCATGTTCTGATGGCTCTCTACTTGAATGAAGAGTGGCTGGAGGGGTATATATAGCCTCCACACAAAATCTAACCGTTACACACAAATCACCAAACTCGGTGGACCGAATAATGAAACTCGGTTGGACCGATTTAGTTCAAAATATGACCGTTAGACATTTCGGTGGGACCGATATGATCAACTCGGTGGGACCGATGTGCTAGGGTTAGGGTAAAATCTCGTCTCGGTATGACCGATTACACAAACTCAGTGAGACCGATTTTGGTAATAAGCAAAACAGAGAGTTGGTCAAGCAAACTCGGTGGGACCGATTGCATATCTTCGTGGGACCGAAATTATTGCAATAGGTAACAGAGAGTTTACAAGCCCATCTCGGTGAGATCGAGATCCCATCGGTGAGACCGAATTGATTAGTGTTTGTGGCAGTGGCTATGTCATGAAAACTCGGTGGCGCCGGATTAAAAGTTTTGGTGGGGCCGAGTTTGACTTTTTGGTTTGGGACATATGTGGATATGGGAAAGTGGTTGAGGGTTTTGGAGCATATCACTAAGCATTTTGAGCAAGCAAGCCATTAAGCAACACCTCATCCCCTTTTAATAGTATTGGCTTTCCTATGGACTCAATGTGATCTTGGATCAGTAAAAGTAAAACGTAGAGTCTTGAGATTTTGAGCTTGAGCCAATCCTTTGTCCTTAGCATCTTGAGAGGGTTCCATATCCTCATGTCCACGCCACTCCATCTGTTGAACTTGTCTGAAATATACTACATGAAAACATTAGGCCAACAAGAGATATGTTGTCATTAATTACCAAAAACACCCAGGTTGCACTTGTGCTTTCAGCTTCCGTTGAGGACGACTTCATTTCAAGAAGGGGAGGATGACGAGGACATCAATCCCATTGTTACACCAACTGTCCCTGCTGCTATACATACTGGACGAATTACTAGAGCTCGCGCACGCCAATTGAATTACCAGGTAGTTCCGTTTCTTGGTAACGATTCTAATGTTCATGAGAATATGGTGCTTCCTAAATTGGATACATTTGTTTTCCTTACAAATGGAGGGCCTAGCTTGGACAAGAAAGATGAACCTTGGAGCAAGTTCAAGCATGGAGATGATGGTATGCGCAAGGGGAACAAGAACTGAGTTACAAGTGATGATTCCAGGTCTTTGAAGCCACCATAATGAGTGCCTAAAGCCTTGGACGAAATATACAAGATGCCACTTCATAAATGTCATCCAGAGGCTATTCTAGGTGCCGCATCACCTTATTTTTGGGCCAGGCCCATGTAATTTCGAAATACTTGATTATAGGTTATTTTTAGAGTCCGTATGTGTGGGGAAACAAGAGTCAGGGTTGGTTTTGGACCCCTCCTCCAAGGGCCATGAAATTCCCCCCTCTCTCCTCCATATATACAGCCCTTGGGGCATCGTTTAGACTTTGGGTTTCGTTTAGATTATATGTTCGCCATAGCTGCAACTTCGCGTACTTCGTTTGTGTTCAACGACCAGACAAAGGCGTCACAGAACCCCACCTTCATTAATAAAGCTTTCTTTATATTCGCAATATCCATATTGCAATATCTTATTTTTGCTTGTTCTTCGAATTTCTCGCAGGAAACAAACCCTCGTGGTCAGGTTGATCGTGCTCCGGTGTGGTCAGTAACCCCTCGGAAGTTGGTTTAGCGATTGCTAAGGCGCGACATCTCGCATGTTCGTAGTCGGATCGTCAAGGTCGACTCCCACAGAAAACGGTAGCCGCCATCTCATCAAAACATCGGGACACCTTCGCCTCTATCACAAGCCCGACGAGGCTCCACCTAAACACCGACGTCAGTGGTGCCGCTCACGATCTCGTCAGGAAAATGATAGCAATATTGGCACCGGAGATAACAACACCCCGGATGATGCCGAAGACCCCGACCACCCCGTCGAGCCTGCATCCGAGTAGGTTGAGTGGGAGGAGGGACAAGTTAACCCCAATGAATTTGATGATCATGAGGATTCGGAAGATGGTAATTATCTAGCATCCTCCGAGGAGGACGTTAGCCTCGGTAACGAAGATTTCATCGTGCCAGAGGAACCCCTAGAATAAGAACACTTTAAGCAACAACTCATCGCCACTGCGAGGAGTCTGAAAAAGAAACAACAATAGCTTCAAGCCGAACATGATACGCTCAATGAAAGATGGACTAAGGTCCTGGCTGTCTAAGAATACGGCCTTGAACTCCCAATAAAGAGGTACCCAAAGCGCAAGCTGCTACCACAATTCGACGATGAGGCCCTTGCGCCAATTCCATCAAGATACAATGAAAGGATCGAGAAGAGGTGTCTAGAGGGGGGTGATTAGACCCTCAACAAAGAAAAGTAGTAGTTTTTAAGTTCTTTAAGTTAAGGTGGAGTTTTAGCACAAGTTCAAGTATTCACAATACTTTTCAAGCATGCATGGCAAGAGTATATGAGCAGCGGAAAGTAAAGTATGCAAGTTGCAAGAAAGTAAATGCATGGGATTGGAGTGTGCAAACGCAATTGCAGACACAGAGATTTTTGGCGTGGTTCTAGTAGGTGGTGCTATCTTACATTCACGTTGATGGAGACTTCAACCCACGAAGGGTAACAGTTGCGCAAGTCCACGGAGGGCTCCACCCATGAAGGGTCCACGAAGAAGCAACCTTGTTTATCCCACCATGGCCATCGCCCATGAAGGACTTGTCTCACTTGGGTAGATCTTCACGAAGTAGGCGATCTCCTTGCCCTTACAAACTCCTTGGTTCAACTCCACAATCTTGACGAAGGCTCCCAAGTGACACCTAACCAATCTAGGAGACACCACTCTCCAAAAGGTAATAGATGGTGTGTTGATGATGAACTCCTTGCTCTTGTGCTTCAAATGATAGTCTCCCCAACACTCAACTCTCTCACACAGATTTGGATATGGTGGAAAGATGATTTGAGTGGAAAGCAACTTGGGGAAGGCTACAGATCAAGATTCTTGTGGTTGGATTGGAATGTCTTAGTCTCAACAAATGAGTAGGTAATTCTTCGTCAGGAAATGAATGCTAGAAGTGTAGGCATGTTCTGATAACTCTCTCCATGAATGGGGAAGGGGGGTGGGTGGAGGGGTATATATAGCCTCCACACAAAATCTAGCCGTTACACACAATTTACCAAACTCGGTGGGACCGAATAGTGAAACTCGGCCAGACCGACTTGGTTCAAAATGTGAACATTAGGCTTTTTGGTGGGACCGATATGATCAAATTAGTGGGACCGATGTGCTAGGGTTAGGGTAAAACCTCAACTCGGTTTGATCGATTACACAAACTCGGTGGGACTGATTTTGGTAATAGGAAAACAGAAAGTTGGCCAGGCAAACTCGGTGAGACCGACTGCGTATCTTGATGAGACGAAAATAATTGCAACAGGCAACAGAGAGTTTGCAAGCCCATTTTGGTGAGACTGAGATCCCATCAGTGAGACCGAATTGATTATGGTTTGTGGTAGTGGCTATGTCAAGAAAACTCGGTGGCGCCGGATAGAAAGTTTCGGTGGGGCCGAGTTTGACTTTTTGGTTTGGGACATATGTGTATATGGGAAAGTGGTTGAGGGCTTTTTGAGCATATCACTAAGCATTTTGAGCAAGCAAGCCATTAAGCAACACCTCATCCCCTTCTAATAGTATTGGCTTTTACTATGGACTCAATGTGATCTTGGATCACTAAAATGAAAATGTAGAGTCTTGAGCTTTTGCCAATCTTTGTCCTTAGCTTCTTGAAGGGGTTCCACATCCTCTTGTCCATGCCACGCCTTTGTTGAACTTTTCTAAAATATACTAGATAAAAATATTGGTCCGACAAGAGATATGTCGACATTAATTACCAAAATCACCCAGGGAGCACTTATGCTTTCAATCTCCCCATTTTTTGGTAATTGATGACAACATACATCAACGCATTAGATAAAGATATGAAGAATAACAAGTAAAGCTTTGGAAGGACATGTAACATGCATAGGCTCCCCCTACATGTATGCAATCATGTGAATATGGAATATAAGAGCATGTGAATGCATAAGCATGCCAGAGCAAGCAATGAGTTACATGTATCTTGGCTATATGCATCAGAGCAAATGATGTAATTAGGAAATGTACCTCCATGTTCATGATTCCTTCTTGCAAAGAATATGTATAGTAGCAAGAAATCATCATGCACATGAATGTTATGCATATACTTACCTTGTGGTCTTGAGCTGGCTTTGGAAGAGATGAACCTGAGAAAACAAGGTTAGATAACACACGAACACCTACTAGACAAAGTAAGAACAGGAAACCACAAGAGTACCAAGATTGGAATGACATGTAGAGAGTGAGTACTTAGTACTCTATTTGGATATAGACATGTCCCCAAAGAGTAACAATGTGCAACGAATTCAAAGATTTCCTTTCCTTATACGTCTCTCTCCTCCTGAATCTTACATTGGATAATGGGAGAAGGTAGGGCAAAAGAAAATCAGAGCAAAGTCAATCATAATAAACATAACACAAACTAACATGTCTTTCCCCTCTTGAAGACATGTGACTTCTCTCCTCTATGGATAATAAGCATCTAGAGAAGCTTAAGGTGTCTATTCTCTCTTCTGTGATAAGCTTTGATGTGCTCTCTCTCCCCCTTTGACAACCATTTCTAAGAAGGGATATTCTGGAGCATTAGTCAAGCAGTTTTGGTCCTTGAGTCACATTACAAAGCAACATGTAATATAAGATGCTGGTAGATGACAAGAATCATCGAGTGGAGCTGGAACAAATATGCAGGATGCAAATGGCAATGTGTTTTCTCAGCATTGAGAAGCAACGCATGGTCGAGAAGCTATAAGTGATCAACAAGTGATCCTGAAGCTACTTACGTTCAAGCATAACACAAGACCGTGTTCTCTTCCCGGACTCCACCGAAAAGAGACCATCACGGCTGCACACGCGGTTGATTCATTTAATTAAGTTAAGTGTCAAGTTCTCTACAACCGGATATTAACAAATTCCCATCTGCCACATAAACGTGGGCACGACTCTTGGAAGTTTATACCCTGCAGGGGTGTCCCAATTTAGCCCATCACAAGCTCTCACGGTCAACGAAGGATATTCCTTCTCCCAGAAAGACCCGATCAGTCTCGGAATCCCGGTTACAAGACATTTCGACAATGGTAAAACAAGACCAGCAAAGCTGCCCGATGTGCCGACAAATCCCGATAGGAGTCGCACGTATCTCGTTCTCAGGGCACACCGGATGAACACTACGTACGGCAACCGAAGATACCCCAAGTTGCCTAGGGGCGGCACCGCAAGTGGCTCTGTTTTGGACCAACACTCAGAGGAGCACTGGCCCGGGGGTTTAAAATAAAGATGACCCTTGAGTCCACGGAACCCAAGGGAAAAGGCTTAGGTGGCAAATGTTAAAACCAAGGTTGGGCCTTGCTGGAGGAGTTTTATTCAAAGCGAACTGTCAAGGGGTTCCCATAACACCCAACCGCGCAAGGAACGCAAAATCAAGGAACATAACACCGGTATGACCGAAATTAGGGCGGCAAGAGTGGCACAAAACACCAGGCAAAAGGCCAAGCCTTCCACCCTTTACCAAGTATATAGGTGCATTAAATTAAATAATATAGAATAATGATATCCCACATATCCATGTTCCAACATCGAACAAACTTCAGCTTCATGTGCAACTAGCAACACTATAAGAGGGCTGAGCAAAAGCAGTAACATAGCCAAACAACGGTTTGCTAGGAAGGTGGGTTAGAGGCTTGACATGGAATTATGGGAGGCATGATATAGCAAGTGGTAGGTAGCATGACATAGCTATAGAATGAACAACTAGCAAGCAAAGATAGAAGTGATTTCGAGGGTATGGTCATCTTGCCTGCAAAGTTCTCAGAGTCGTCGAAAGCTTGATCCTCGATAGCTGTAACGCCCTCGATGCGGCTATATCTCCCACGTGTCGAAGCACGACTTAGAGGCATAACCGCATTGAAAGCAATGTCGCAAGTGAGGTAATCTTCGCAAACAACCCATGTAATACAAAAGGGAAAGAGATACATAGTTGGCTTACAATCGCCACTTCACACAATTACATGAGTAAAGCATTACAACACCCAAAACAATCAAGGTCCGACTACTGAACCAAAATAAAAGAAGAACCCCAAATGCGACAAGGTCCCCGATCGAACCCAACTGGGCTCCACTACTGATCAACTAGAACGCAAGCTAGTTTTTGAAGTAATCTGTGAGCCACGGGGACTCAGCAATCTCGCACCCTCGTGATCAAGACTATTTAAGCTTATAGGTAGGGTAAAAGGTATGAGGTGGAGCTGCAGCAAGCAACTAGCATATATGGTGGCTAAACATACGCAAATGAGAGCGAGAAGAGAAGGCAAAGCACGATCGTGAAACTATGATCAGGAAGTTGATGAGGACATCAATACCATTGTTACACCCACAGTCCCTACTGCTACATATACGGGACCAATTACTAGAGCTCGCGCACGCCAATTAAATTATCAGGTACTTTCGTTTCTTGGTAATGATTCTAATGTTCATGAGAATATGATGCTGCCTAAATTGGATACATTTGTTTTGCTTACAAATGAAGGGCCTAGCTTGGAGAAGGATGAACATTGGAGCAAGAACAAGCATGGAGATGATGCCATGCGCAAGGGGAACAAGAACGGAGTTACAAGTGATGATTTCAGGACTTTGAAGCCACCATAATGGGTGCATGAAGCCTTGGACGAAATATACAAGATGCCACTTCATCAATTTCGTCCCGAGGCTATTATAGGTGCTGCGTCACCTTTCTATTGGGCCAGGCCCATGTAATTTCGAAATACATAAGTATAGGCTATTTCTAGAGTCCGTATGTGTGGGGAAACAAGAGATAGGGTTGATTTCGGACCCCTCCACCAAGGGCCACGAAGTTCCCCTCTCTTCCTCCATATATACAGCCCTTAGGGCACCGTTTAGACTTTGGGTTTTGTTTAGATTAAAAGTTCGCCATAGCTGCAACTTCGCGTACTTCGTTTGTGTTCAACGACCAGACAAAAGCGTCACAGAACCCCACCTTGATCAATAAAGCTTTCATCTTATATTCGCAATATCCAGATTGCAATCTCAGTTTCTTGCTTGTTCTTCGTTTGCTCGCAGGAAACAGACCCTCGTGGTCAGGTTGATCGTGCTCCGGCGTGGTCAATAACCTCTCGGAGTTGGTTTAGCGATTGCTAAGGCGCGACGTCCACGCACGTTCGTACTCGGATCGTCAAAGTCGACTGCCACCAAAGCGATATCCATCATCTCATCGAAAGACGGGACACCTTTGCCTCTATCAAGTGGTATCAGATTTCCAGGTTGCTCGGTGAGATTTTACAGTTTTTCGTAGTTTAGATCGAGTCTGTTCTTCATACCTACAGTCCACGAAAAAGCCAAAAAAAAATTAGGGTTAGTTCATCATATCCGAACCAATCTGAGCCTTTGCATAATCTTTTTAGGGTTTTGCTTTGTTGAATTTGCGGTTGCATCGTCGTGTCTAGTTGCTGGTCTTAGCGTCTAGTCTTTTAGAGTGTCGAGTTCTGGTCATAAGTTGTCACGCAGCCACCGCACCATCATCATCGCCCCTGCCACCTACCACCACCGCTCCGAATCCGTATCCATATACCACCACCAATCCGTGCCATATACCACCACCGATCCATATCCATATACTACCACCGCTACCACCACCGCTGCCATATACCACCACCATATATCCACCACCAATCCGAATTCTTGTCCTATTAGGTTTGTTTTCGAGATCCATCTAGATTCCGATTCGTGTTTCCTTGCCGGAGTAGGTTTCGGAAAAAAAAGAGTCCGGAAACCACCCTCCGTTTAGGCCCAAAATTTTTCGAAAACGCACTTGTCAAAAAAATTTCTGGCTATCCTCTTTTTAGGTGTTTCTAAGCGTATTGAGACAGTCGTCGTTATAGAAAGCTTTTTTTGACCCGTTTCCAGTTTTTGGGTCCGGGCAGTCGAAAAAAAAAATTGTCAACAAAAATTTCGTGCCCATCCTGTCAGTTTGACCTGGGAAGAGTTTTGAGACACTCGCCATTATAGTGATTTTTCGCAAAAAAAAAGCAGCGCAAAAAAAACAGCGCAAAAAAAAAGAGCGAAAAAAAATTCCAAAGTGTGCTTTTCCCTTGTTTACGTGCCGCGCCGTGATTTTGTTAGTGTTCTAGGCTCGCGTCTCTAGCACAGTCTAGCCTAGGACCAGCACAGTACCGTCGTTGAGCGTTTATTCAACTTTGCATCTCTGAATTGATTATTGCTGACCCCTTTTGCTACCATATTATAAGCCTTCCCAGCTCCACATACATCTACGTCGTGCGTTTGACTCTCCCTGGTAATCGCTCTATCCAAGCTTTGAGAGTTTTTGACTACAACGGTTGCCGATCAGCGCCTGCTGCTGGGTAAGAACTGGTAAGAATTTGAGATTTGCTTGACGGATTTGTGACACCCACCACCACCTCTTGTTAGTAGTTTGTAGGATCATATTCTTGTGTGTTTCTATTGCTGCTAACCATGCCAGGATCACAAGCCGACGAGACTGACTGGGAGAACTTGACGAACAAGGAGCTTCATGATACGTTTCAGCAAATGATGAGTGTACAGGTGCAAGATGTGATAAACAGATTTGAAGAGGCCATGGAGAAGATAGATGGCATGGAGAAGACGTTTGAAACAAAGCTCGATAACAAGTTTGTTGAATTGCTTTCGCATTTTCCACCACCACCACCGGCTGCTCCTGCCGCACCTCTGCAACAACAGCAACAACACCGACTACGTCCACGTCGGGAAATAGCCCTCCACCGAGCGAGCCGTGTCCCTCTTCAGTCGGGCCAAACTGCTGGTGCTGCTATTGATACTTCTGTGGCTCCTGCTGCTGATGCGGAGGAGGATGATTATGTGGGAGATTACGAGGATGAGGTTGCTCAAAATCAGAACTACGTGCAACCACCTGCACCACAACCACCAGGTCATCCACATGCAAATAATCACAATGGTAGGGCTTTCCCTCAGGTACGAGATCATGACCATCTTCCTAAACTGAAATTGAATATTCCACCTTTCAAGGGTAGATATGTTCCTGATATATATCTTACTTGGGAGTTAGAAACTGAACAACGATTTACATGTTTACAATATCCCGAGGAGAGACGGGTTGCCGCTGCTGTTTGTGCTTTCACTAGTTTTGCATGTGTATGGTGGTCTGAACATTGTAGATTATATCCTATTCCAACTACTTGGGCTGCTTTGAAAACTGCTATGCGTACTCGTTGGGTTCCACCATATTATCAACGTGAATTGCTTTAGAGATTACAGCGCTTAAGACAAGGAAAAAATTATGTAGAAGAATATTATCAGGAATTACAAACTGGCATGATTAGATGTGGTATTGTTGAGGACAATGAAGCTATGCTTGCACGTTTTCTGGGTGGATTAAATAGAGAGATTCAGACCATTCTAGACTATAAGGAGTATACTAATATCACTCGTTTATTCCATCTTGCTTGTAAAGCTGAACGTGAAGTGCAGGATCGACAAGCATTGGCGCGAACTAACTTTTCTGCAGGCCGACCTTCATCATGGACACCGCGTGCATCTTCTACTTCAACTGCACCAGCACCTCAATCACGTGCCTCCTCCAGTCGTGATACAAGAAAACAGGCACAACCACCATTATCTGCCAAGAGCGCACCTGCTGGGCCTACACAGAGTTCTTCTTCTTCCATGGCATCAACAGGGCACACAAGTGATATTATTTGTCGTTGTTGTAAGGGAGGAGGTCATTATGCACGAGAATGCAAATCTCCGCGTGTGATGATTGCTACCGCGGATGGTGGATATGAGTCCGCTAGTGACTATGATGAGGAGACTTTGGCTCTTATTACACGTGAAGAACATGGTGGAGATGATTCTGATCATGAGACGCAATACATGGCTCCTGAAGACGCTGGCAGGTATGAATGTTTAGTTGCTCAACGTGTTTTGAGTGTGCAGGTCACACAAGCTGAGCAAAATCAGAGGCACAATTTGTTCCATACCAAGGGAGTTGTGAAAGAACGTTCTGTGCACGTCATCATAGATGGAGGGAGCTGCAACAACTTGGCTAGCATGGAGATGGTGGAGAAGCTTTCTCTCACCACAAGACCACATCCACATCCTTACTACATCCAATGGTTCAACAACAGCGGCAAGGTTAAGGTAACACATACTGTTCGTGTGCATTTTAGTATCTCTACATATGCTGATTATGTTGATTGTGATGTGGTACCTATGCAAGCATGTTCCTTATTACTTGGTAGACCATGGAAATTTGATAAAAATTCTGTACACCATGGTAGAAACAATCACTATACTCTTGTTCATAGGGATAAAAATATTACTTTGCTTCCTATGACTCCTGATTCCATTTTGAAAGATGATATTAATAGAGCTAATAAAGCAAAACAGGAGACGAATAAGAGTGAAAATCAGATTGTGGCAAAAGAATTTGAGCAACAAATGAAGCCTAATAATAAACCATCTAGTGTTGCTTCTGAAATTAAATTGAAAAGTGCATGTTTATTTGCCACCAAATCTGATATTGATGAGCTAGATTTCAGCAAATCTGTTTGCTATGCTTTTGTGTGCAAAGAGGCATTATTTTCATTCGAGGACGTGCCTTCCTCTTTGCCTCCTGCTGTCACTAACATTTTGCAGGAGTTCGCTGACGTCTTTCCACAAGACATGCCACCGGGATTACCGCCTATTCGAGGGATTGAGCATCAGATTGACTTAATTCCCGGTGCTTCACTGCCAAACCGTGCAGCATACCGTACCAATCCAGAGGAGACGAAGGAGATTATGCGTCAAGTACAAGAGCTTCTCGACAAAGGTTATATACGCGAATCCCTTAGTCCTTGTGCTGTTCCTATTATTCTAGTGCCGAAAAAGGATGGTACATCACGTATGTGTGTTGATTGTAGAGGCATTAATAATATTACTATTCGTTATCGTCATCCTATTCCTAGGCTAGATGATATGCTTGATGAATTGAGTGGCTCTACAATATTCTCCAAAGTTGATTTGCGTAGTGGATACCATCAAATTCGTATGAAATTGGGAGATGAATGGAAAACAACATTCAAAACTAAGTTTGGATTATATGAGTGGTTAGTCATGCCTTTTGGGTTAACTAATGCACCTAGTACTTTCATGAGATTAATGAACTAAGTTTTACGTGCTTTCATTGGACGATTTGTGGTAGTTTACTTTGATGACATATTGATTTATAGCGGATCTTTGGAAGAACATTTGGAACATTTACGTGCTGTTTTTATTGCTCTACGTGATGCACGTTTGTTTGGTAACCTTGGGAAGTGCACCTTTTGCACCGACCGAGTATCTTTTCTTGGCTATGTTGTTACTCCACAGGGAATTGAAGTTGATAAAGCCAAGACTGAAGCTATTGAGAGTTGGCCGCAACCCAAAACGGTCACACAAGTGAGGAGTTTTCTTGGCCTTGCTGGATTCTATAGGCGTTTTGTGAGAGATTTCAGCACCATTGCTGCACCTCTCAATGAGCTTACAAAGAAAGATGTGCCTTTTCTTTGGGGTACCGCACAGGAAGAAGCCTTCTCGGTATTGAAAGATAAGTTGACACATGCTCCTTTACTCCAACTTCCTGATTTTAATAAGACTTTTGAGCTTGAATGTGATGCTAGTGGAATTGGATTAGGAGGTGTGTTATTACAAGATGGCAAACCTGTTGCATACTTTTCTGAAAAATTGAGTGGGCCTAGTCTGAATTATTCTACTTATGATAAAGAATTATATGCTCTTGTTCGGACTTTAGAAACATGGCAACATTATTTATGGCCCAAAGAATTTGTTATACATTCTGATCATGAATCTTTGAAACATATTAAAAGTCAAGCTAAACTGAATCGTAGACATGCTAAATGGGTTGAATTCATTGAGACTTTTCCTTATGTCATTAAACACAAGAAGGGAAAAGAAAATGTTATTGCTGATGCATTGTCTCGCCGCTATACTATGCTTTCACAACTTGACTTCAAAATATTTGGTTTGGAGACCAACAAAGATCAATATGTGCATAATGCTGATTTTAAAGATGTAATGCAGAATTGTAAAGAAGGAAGAATGTGGAACAAGTTCGTCGTTAATGATGGATTTGTGTTTCGTGCTAACAAGCTATGCATTCCAGCTAGCTCCGTTCGTCTTTTGTTGTTGCAGGAGGCGCATGGAGGAGGATTAATGGGACACTTTGGCGTGAAGAAGACGGAGGACGTACTTGCTACACATTTCTTTTGGCCAAAGATGAGACGGGATGTTGAGCGTTTTATTGCTCGCTGCACTACATGTCAAAAAGCTAAGTCACGACTCAATCCTCATGGTTTATATATGCCTTTGCCTGTACCTAGTGTTCCTTGGGAGGATATATCTATGGACTTTGTTTTAGGTTTACCTCGAACAAAGAAGGGGAGGGATAGCATATTTGTTGTCGTGGATAGATTCTCGAAAATGGCACACTTTATACCATGTCATAAAAGCGATGATGCTGTTAATGTTGCTGATTTGTTCTTTCGTGAAATTATTCGCTTGCATGGTGTGCCAAATACTATTGTTTCAGATCGTGATACTAAATTTCTTAGCCACTTTTGGAGATGTTTATGGGCTAAGTTGGGGACTAAACTGCTTTTTAGTACTACTTGTCACCCCCAAACTGATGGACAAACTGAAGTAGTCAATAGAACGTTGTCTACTATGCTTAGGGTTGTTCTAGATCCTAGAACAACCTACGTCAAGCATAACTCCAACACCGTGTTCACTTCCCGGACTCCGCCGGAAAGAGACCATCACAGTTACACACGCGTTTGATGTATTTTAATTAAGGTCAACTTCGGGTTTTCTACAACCGGACATTAACAAACTCCCTTCTGCCCATAACCATGGGCACGTCTTTCGAAAGTTCAAATCCCTGCAGGGGTGTCCCAACTTAGCCCATGACAAGCTCTCACGGTCAATGAAGGATATACCTTCTCCCGAGACATTCCGATCAGACTCGGTATCCCGGTTCTACAAGACAACTTCGACAAGTTAAAACAAAACCAGCAACACCGCCCCAATGTGCCGACAAATCCCGATTGAAGCTGCACATATCTCGTTCTCAGGGCACACTCAGATTGTCCAAACTTGCGGTAGGCCAGCCCAGAGTTGCCCCTGGTGGCCACCGGCGGCTGACAGTTTGGACCAACACTTAGGAGCACTAGCCCGGGGGGTTAAAATAATGATGACCCTTGAGTCTGCAGAACCCAAGGGAAAGAAAAGGCTAGGTGGCGAATGGTAAAACCAATGTTCGGCATTGCTGGAGGAGTTTTAATCAAGGCGAACTGTCAAGGGGTTCCCATAATAGCCCAACCGCGTAAGGAACGCAAAATCCAGGAACATAACACCGATATGACGGAAACTAGGGCGGCAAGAGTGGAACAAAACACTAGGCATAAGGCTGAGCCTTCCACCCTTTACCAAGTATATAGATGCATTCATTAAATAAGAGATATTGTGATATCCCAACAAGTAAGCAATGTTCCAACAAGGAACGATCTCCATGTTCCAACAAGGAACAAACTTCAATCTTCACCTGCAACTAACAACACTATAAGAGGGGCTGAGCAAAGCGGTAACATAGCCAAACAACGGTTTGCTAGGACAAGGTGGGTTAGAGGCTTGGTTCAACAATATAGGAGGCATGATAAGCAAGTGGTAGGCATCGCAGCATAGGCATAGCAAAAGAGCGAGCAACTAGCAAGCAAACATAGAAGTGATTTCGAGGGTATGGTCATCTTGCCTGAGATCGCGCAAGGAAGAAGAATGAGTCCATGAAGAAGGTAAACGGACATAGTCGAACGGGTCCTCACAAAAGCGACGTTACCGGGACTAACCTGAAGAAGCAAACACCGGAAAGAAGCACACAACATAGTAAACAAACCACACATGAACATGGTATGATATGCGAGATGCGGTATGCGATGCATATGCATGATTTGACAAGGAATGATTGAACCTGGCCTCAACTTGGAAATCCAAGTGTTCCACTAGAAAGGTGAGGTGATTTCCGTTGAAATCGATATAAAGAACATCGGAATCGGATGCACGGTATGGAAATGGCAAGCAAAACAAATATGGCACCGGTCTGCGATTAACTGCAAGTAGCCATCCAAATGCATCAAGATAATTATGCTACAGCACTCAAACATGACAACAAGATATATGGCAGGGATGCACTCAAGATGCTTGACAAAAGATGAACACTGAGCTACGGCTAATTCATCCATTAACAGGTTCAAACAAGAATGGCAAAAGTGCAAATGATAAACAGGTTTCAGACTTAGTGAAATTAACACTAGTCTGGAATTTCAGATCAGGTAGCACTCTTTGGAGCCTGAAAACTATATGCTACAGGAACTTAACATGGCAAAGCAAGGCATGTCATGGAGCTACTCAAAGAGCTTAACAAAAGTCCCTTAGTGACCTTGAGCCAAAAAGGATCAGAAAAGACAATTGCAAGCATGTGAACATGGCAAAAACATAATCAGATCTCAGACTTAGTGAAAAACTGGAGCATGCAAATATCTTAACGAGTAGGCCTATTTACGAGTTCGATGCACTCACTACAGAGCAAGGCATGACAATCTAAGCATACACCCATCAAGAATACACATTATATAAGCTAGACATGACAAGAACAACAACATAGCATGCACGGATCAACAACAACATCCTTGGCAAAATCGCTAACAAGTAGACAATCTGCCCAGATTCACGAAATAGCAAAAGTAGAGCTCGATTGACTCAAGCTAGGGTGCTCCATAATTGCAAACAAAGGCATGGATGGATAGAGCACTACAAGATTAACAAATCATCGTTACTGATCATCCTCAAAAGAGGCACGCATCACTAGGAAACAACATGAACATATGGCATATTGATAAGAACAGATCAAGGACTTAGTGAAATCTCTAAGTCCCTGAAAACAGCATTAACGAATGCACTATTTTGCGAGCTTGTGCTAGTCACCACACATATCACAAAAATACATGGTAAGCACATTTGGAAAGATGGCATGACATATAACAAAACACATGTAGAGCTCAGGGGCATATCATGCACACAATAATCATGGCAAAAATGACAAATAGATATTTGGTGCAGCAGATCTGACAACTAACTTAAATAGCACTCTTCCAACAGCATTTCGGGCATCAAGATGAGCTCAAATGAAAATGTGCAATGAGATGAAATGATGTGCTCTCTGAGGCGAACATTTCAATATGCTACACGCCCAAAACGGTTCTATGGATACAAAGTTACGGCACGATGAACATGGCAATTTGAAATGCAGACTTAGGAAAAAATCAAGGTCAACCCTAGGGTTACTGTAGCTTGGATCTGGATCTGGGCGCACGCCGTTCGAGGACTGCCGGAGAGGAAGGTCGCCGGAGAGGAAGGTCGCCGGTGTTGCCGGAGTTGGGCCTCGGGCGGCGGCCGGCGCGGTGCGGCGCGGTGGCCGAGGTGGCCGGCGACGGAGTGGCACCGGTGCAGGATCTCGCCAGCGCGGGTAGTGCGGCTCCGCGGGCGAGGGAGAGGCGCGGGGCGGCGCTGTAGCGGGTGGGCTCGGGGGCCCGATCCGGGCTCAACCGGGCCGGCGGCGGAGAGGGCGGTGGCCGGATGCGTGGCAGCTCGGGATTGGTGGAGGCGATTCGTCCGGGCGTGGCGGACGTGTCCGGTGGCGGCGGAGACGAATTTTAGGGTTTGGGGAAAGAGGAGATCCGGGATTTCGGAAGGAGATCTATATATAGGCATAGAGGGAGCTAGGAGAGTCCAAATGAGGTGCGGTTTTCGGCCACGCGATCGTGATCAAACGCTCTAGATGATGGAGGAGGTTTAGGTGGGTTTTGGGCCACTTCGGAAGGGTGTTGTGCTGCAACACACACGAGGCCTTTTCGGTCCCTCGGTTAACCGTTGGAGCATCAAACGAAGTCCAAATGGCACGAAACTTGACAGGCGGTCTACCGGTAGTAAACCAAGGCCACATGACAAGTCTCGGTCGAATCCTAAAACGTTTAACACCCGCACACGAAAAGAGGTAGAAAGGGACACTGGGTGATATACGAGCGCCGGATTGCAAAACGGACAACGGGAAAAATGCTCGGATGCATGAGACGAACATGTATGCAAATGAAATGCACATGATGACATGCTATGCAATGCATGACACGCAAGCAATGACAAAGCAACAACAGAGAATAACTGGAGGACACCTGGCACATCGATCATGGGGCGTTACAATAGCATACTCAAGAGGTTCCTCATTCACGTACTCGTCTCCCGGCTCTAACCAAAGCAAGAACACAAGCAAAAGGACGAACAATCAATCACGGTGCAATGCATAAGCAACATGATGCAATACATGGCATGATATGCAAGATGTGATATGCAATGCATATGCGTGCTCCGGAAGGGAAAGAATGAACAAGGCATCAACTTGGCAAACCAAGTGTGTCGCTGGAAAGATGAGATGATTTTGGATGAAATCGATATAAAGATCACTGGAAACGGATGCACGGTTTGCAAATGGCAAGCATCACAAGAATGACACAAAACTGTGATTAACAAAATGATGGCACTTAGAATGCAACAAGAAACTAAGCTACGACACTCCAACATATCAACAAGGCACATGGCAGTGACGTACAAGAGATTCTTGAAAAAACATGAACACTGAGCTACGGCTAAATCCCACCAGAGCAGGTTCAAACAAGCATGGCCGAAGTGCAAAATATATTAGCATCACAGACTTTGTGAAAATACTAACATGTCAAAAACAACATCAGGAAGCACCGTTTAGAGCTAGCAAAAAACATGCTACATGAATATATCATAGCAAACCAAGGCATATCATGATTCTACTATATGCATAGATCAAAAGTCCCTTATTGAATATGAGCTAAAAAGGAACAAAAGATATGATGGCACCCATATAAACATAGCAACTTTTATTAACAGTTTCAGACTTAGCAGAAAAATAGAGCATGGCATAAACAGAATTATGATAGTAACTTTGCGATCTCATACCACTCACCACAAAGCATTGCATGACAATATAAGCATACCAATAGCAAGATGGCATGTTCAGGAAGCTAACCATGGCAAGAACAACTTAAAAGGATGCATGGATCACTAGCAACAACCATGGTAATATTGATTAACATGTTAACATACTGCCAGGAACATTTTATAGCAAAAGTAGAGCAAGAAAATGACATGCTAGGAAACTCCATAATTGTAAACAGGGACATGGATGGATAGATCATAATCACATGTTCAAAACATCCTTACAGAAGTATCTCGAAATAAGCATGGATCTCACTGTAGCAACAAGTTTAGATTGCATCAAAATAATAGTAGGAAAAGGACTTAGTAAAATCCTAAGTCCGTGAAAACAGCAACATCACGAAGCCTAGTTTGCATGCTTGTTCTAGTCACCACATATATCACCAAAATACAAGACAAGCACCCCTATAAAGATGGCATGATGTAGTTGAAAACACATGTAGACCTCAAGCTCATACGATTAACACATCAAATGCAACAAAAATAACAAAACCTCATAAACTAATAAGTACCAGGAGTTAACATTTTATAGCACTCTTGCATTAGTGGAAAAGGCATCATAATGAACATGAACATGCATGGAAATGCTTCTAGCATGGAGAGATCAACGAGACAAACAAGTCGACATATCATATGCAAGGTAATGGACAATGTGTTGATGATGAACTCCTTGGTCTTGTGCTTCAAATGATTGTCTCCCCAACACTCAACTCTCTCACACAGATTTTGATTTGGTGGAAAGATGATTTGAGTGGAAAGCAAGTTGGAGAAGGCTAGAGTCAAGATTCAAATGGTTGGAATGGAATATCTTGACCTCAACACATGAGTAGGTGGTTCTCTCTCAGAAAATGTATGCAGGAAGTGTTGGCATGTTCTGATGGCTCTCTTCTTGAATGAATTGTGGCTGGAGGGGTATATATAGCCTCCACACAAAATCTAACCGTTACACACAAATCACCAAACTCGGTGGACCGAATAATGAAACTCGGTTGGACCGATTTAGTTCAAAATGTGACCGTTAGACATTTCGGTAGGACCGATATGATCAACTTGGTGGGACCGATGTGCTAGGGTTAGGGTAAAATCTCGTCTCGGTTTGACCGATTACACAAACTCGGTGAGACCGATTTTGGTAATAAGCAAAACAGAGAGTTGGTCAAGCAAACTCGGTGGGACCGATTGCATATCTCGGTGGGACCGAAATCATTGCAATAGGTAACCGAGAGTTTGCAAGCCCATCTCGGTGAGACCGAGATCCCATCGGTGAGACCGAATTGATTAGGGTTTGTGGCAGTGGCTATGTCAAGAAAACTCGGTGGCGCCTGATAGAAAGTTTCGGTGGGGCCGAGTTTGACTTTTTGGTTTGGGACATATGTGGATATGGGAAAGTGGTTGAGGGTTTTGGAGCATATCACTAAGCATTTTGAGCAAGCAAGCCATTAAGCAACACCTCATCCCCTTTTAATAGTATTGGCTTTCCTATGGACTCAATGTGATCTTGGATCACTAAAAGTAAAATGTAGAGTCTGGAGATTTTGAGCTTGAGCCAATCCTTTGTCCTTAGCATCTTGAGAGGATTCCATATCCTCTTGTCCACGCCATTCCATCTGTTGAACTTGTCTGAAATATATAGATGAAAACATTAGTCCAACAAGAGATATGTTGTCATTAATTACCAAAAAAACCCAGGGAGCACTTGTGCTTTCAGCTTCCGTCGAGGACGACTTCATTTCAAGAAGGGGAGGATGACGAGGACATCAATACCATTGTTACACCAACAGTCCCTGCTGCTATTCATACTGGACGAATTACTAGCCAATTGAATTACCAGGTACTTCCGTTTCTTGGTAACGATTCTAATGTTCATGAGAATATGGTGCTACCTAAATTGGATACATTTGTTTTGCTTACAAATGAAGGGCCCAGCTTGGACAAGAAAGATGAACCTTGGAGCAAGTTCAAGCATGGAGATGATGGTATGCACAAGGGGAACAAGAACTGAGTTACAAGTGATGATTCCAGGTCTTTGAAGCCACCATAATGAGTGCCTAAAGCCTTGGATGAAATATACAAGATGCCACTTCATAAATTCCGTCCAGAGGCTATTCTAGGTGTCGCATCACCTTATTTTTCGGCCAGGCCCATGTAATTTTGAAATACTTGATTATAGGTTGTTTTTAGAGTCCGTATGTGTGGGGAAACAAGAGTTAGGGTTGGTTTTGGACCCCTCCTCCAAGGGCCACGAAATTCCCCCCTCTCTCCTCCATATATACAGCCCTTAGGGCATCGTTTAGACTTTGGGTTTTGTTTAGATTATAAGTTCGCCATAGCTGCAACTTCGCGTACTTCGTTTGTGTTCAACGACCAGACAAAGGCATCACAGAACTCCACCTTCATTAATAAAGCTTTCCTTATATTTGCAATATCCATATTGCAATCTCTTTTTTTTGCTTGTTCTTCGTTTGCTCGCAGGAAACAAACCCTCGTGGTCAGGTTGATCGTGCTCCGGTGTGGTCAGTAACCCCTCAGAAGTTGGTTTAGCGATTGCTAAGGCGCGACGTCTCGCACGTTCGTAGTCGGATTGTCAAGGATGATTCCCACAGAAAACGATAGCCACCATCTCATCAAAACATTAGGACACCTTCGCCTCTATCACAAGCCTGACGAGGCGCCACCTAAACGCCGACGTCAGCAGTGCCGCTCACGATCTCGTCGGGAAAATGATAGCAATATTGGCACCGGAGATAACAACACCCTAGATGATGTCGAAGACCCCGACCACCCCGTCGAGCCTGCATCCGAGTAGGATGAGTGGGAGGAGGGACAAGTTAACCCCGACGAACTTGCTGATCATGAGGATTCAGAAGATGGTAATTATCTACCAGCCTCCGAGGAGGATGTTAGCCTCGGTAACGAAGATTTCATCGTGCCAGAGGAACCCCTAGAATAAGAACGCTTTAAGTGACAACTCATCGCCACTACGAGGAGTCTGAAAAAGAAACAACAACAGCTTCAAGCCGAATAGGATACGCTCAATGACAGATGGACTAAGGTCCTGGCTGTCTAAGAATACGTCCTTGAACTCCCAATAAAGAGGTACCCAAAGCGCAAGCTGCTACCACAATTCGACGACGAGGCCCTTGAGCCAATTCCGTCAAGATGCAATGAAAGGATCGAGAAGAGGTGTCTAGGGGGGGGGGTGATTAGACCCTCAACAAAGAAAAGTAGTAGTTTTTAAGTTCTTTAAGTTAAGGTGGAGTTTTAGCACAAGTTTAAGCATTCACAATACATTTCAAGCATGCATTGCAAGAGTATATGAGCAGCGGAAAGTAAACTATGCAATTTGCAAGAAAGTAAAGGGATGGGATTGGAGTGTGCAAACGCAATTGCAGACACGGAGATTTTTGGCGTGGTTCTAATAGGAGGTGCTATCTTACATTCACGTTGATGGAGACTTCATCCCAAGAAGGGTAACAGTTGCGCAAGGCCACGGAGGGCTCCACCCACGAAGGGTCCACGAAGAAGCAACCTTGTCTATCCCACCATGGCCATCGCCCATGAAGGACTTGTCTCACTTGGGTAGATCTTCACGAAGTAGGCGATCTCCTTGCCCTTACAAACTCCTTGGTTCAACTCCACAATCTTAACAAAGGCTCCCAAGTGACACCTAACCAATCTAGGAGACACCACTCTCCAAAAGGTAATAGATGGTGTGTTGATGATGAACTCCTTGCTCTTGTGCTTCAAATGATAGTCTCCCCAACACTCAACTCTCTCTCATAGATTTGGATATGGTGGAAAGATGATTTGGGTGGAAAGCAACTTGGGGAAGGCTAGAAATCAAGATTCTTGTGGTTGGACGGAATGTCTTGATCTCAACACATGAGTAGGTGATTCTTTGTCAGGAAATGAATGCTGGAAGTGTAGGCACATTCTGATAGCTCTCTCCATGAATGGAGAAGGGGTGGAGGGGTATATATAGCCTCCACAGAAAATCTAGCCGTTACACACAATTTACCAAACTCGGTAGGACCGAATAGTGAAACTCGGCCAGACCGACTTGATTCAAAATGTGAACATTAGGTATTTTTGGTGGGACCGATATGATCAACTTAGTGGGACCGATGTGCTAGGGTTAGGGTAAAACCTCAAGTCGGTTTGATCGATTACACAAACTCGGTGGGACTGATTTTGGTAATAGGAAAACAGAGAGTTGGCCAGGCAAACTCGGTGAGACCGACTGCGTATATCGATGAGACCAAAATAATTGCAACAGGCAACAGAGAGTTTGCAAGCCCATCTCGGTGAGACCGAGATCCCATCGATGAGACCGAATTGATTAGGGTTTGTGGCAGTGGCTATGTCAAGAAAACTCGGTGGCACCGGATAGAAAGTTTTGGTAGGGCCGAGTTTGACTTTTTGGTTTGGGACATATGTGGATATGGGAAAGTGGTTGAGGGATTTTGGAGCATATCACTAAGCATTTTGAGCAAGCAAGCCATTAAGAAACACCTCATCCCCTTTTAATAGTATTGGCTTTTACTATGGACCCAATGTGATCTTGGATCACTAAAATGAAAATGTAGAGTCTTGAGCTTTTGCCAATCTTTGTCCTTCTTGAAGGGGTTCCACATCCTCTTGTCCATGACACGCCTTTGTTGAACTTTTCTAAAATATACTAGATAAAAATATTAGTCCGACAAGAGATATGTCGACATTAATTACCAAAATCACCCAGGGAGCACTTATGCTTTCAATCTCCCCCTTTTCTGGTAATTGATGACAACATACATCAACGCATTAGATAAAGATATGAAGAATAGCAAGTAAAGCTTTGGAAGGACATGTAACATGCATAGGCTCCCCCTACATGTATGAAATCATGTGAATGTGGAATATAAAAGCATGTGAATGCATAAGCATGCCAGAGCAAGCAATGAGTTACATGTATCTTGGCTATATGCATCAGAGCAAATGATGTAATTAGGAAATGTACCTCCATGTTCATGATTCCTTCTTGCAAACAATATGTACAGTAGCAAGAAATCATCATGCACATGAATGTTATGCATATACTTACCTTGTGGTCTTGAGTTGGCTTTGGAAGAGATGAACCTGAGAAAACAAGGTTATATAACACACGAACACCTACTAGACAAAGTAAGAACAGGAAACCACAAGAGTACCAAGATTGGGATGACATGTAGAGAGTGAGTACTTAGTACTCTATTTGGATATAGACATGTCCCCAAAGAGTAACGATATGCAACGAATTCGAAGATTTCCTTTCCTTATATGTCTCTCTCCCCCTGAATCTTATATTGGATAATAGGAGAAGGTAGGGCAAAAGAAAATCAGAGCAAAATCAATCATAATAAACATAACACAAACTAACATGTCTTTCCCCTCTTGAAGACATGTGACTTCTCTCCTCTATGGATAATAAGCATCTAGAGAAGCTTAAGGTGTGCATTCTCTCTTCTGTGATAAGCTTTGATGTGCTCTCTCTCCCCCTTTCACAACAATTTCTAAGAAGGGATATTCTGGAGCATTAGTCAAGTAGGTTTGGTCCTTGAGTCACATTACAAAGCAACATGTAATATAAGATGCTGGGAGATGACAAGAATCATCGAGTGGAGCTGGAACAAATATGCAGGATGCAAATGGCAAAGTGTTTTCTCAGCATTGAGATCAGTAACACCGAGTCTTTCTCTTAGGTGGCACAGAGTTGTTTCGGTTTAGCCGAAAGAAATGAACCGGTGAGGCCGAATTCAACACAGAGAGAAAAAATTGTCATCTCATCTCACTAGGCAAATAAGATCTCACAAAGATTTGCAGGGAATTTACTGAAAGATTTGCGATGAATTGGATGGAGGGTATGTAGAACATAACATAAAAGAAAGGAAATCTAGATGAAGTGAAAGGGAAACATGCTAGGCACAAATGCAAGAACACAAAACAAAGGAACTTCATCTAGAATTGGTCAGCGACAAAGTCACCTATGTTAGAGTATATTGACTGAGGAGTCAAGTGAGAACACTTGATCATAGGTCATACTCATCGTTTAAGCTCAAAATGGGGTTACCATTTTTCGTTTAAGCATTTTGATGTATTCACATCTTGTTGAGCTGCTTTGACCCATGACTTGGGGTAAATCTTCTCTAAGATGGAATGACATACCTTGGGTGGTGGTGTTGAACTTGATCATGTAGTTGAACTTGTGTGGGATGCCCAAGGTTGATGTAGCTCATCAAGAATTGGGAGCACCACTTGCAGGTTTGAGTTCATCTACCTACATGGATTAGCCTTGCAAGGAAGAGCACTTGTGTATCCAAAGTGACAATCATGAATATGGTACCAAATGAAATTTGATATATTGAAATTGTCAAATGATATGTTGAAAGGATTCATGCTCCCTTGTCTTCAACCACCATATTGTAGGGACTTGGTGATGTAGAGATTGCTCAAGATGTGAGTGAGTTGCAATCTCATAGATTTAGATTCATCCAAGTACCTACAAGGGTTAGATATCATGCAAGGATACAAGTATAGATCCAAGACATATGATCATCATCATAAGAGAAATATCAAGGATTAGTCAAAGGTTCATGCCTTGCATGCATCCAATTGGAGTGTCTACTCCAAATTTGAGGCATCAATGATGTTCAATTCACCTCTCAAACGGCAAAATACTTTCTCATCAAGTGGTTTGGTGAAAATATCTGCATATTTCTTATCGGTAAGAACATGCTTAAGATCAATGTCTCCTTTAGCAACATGATCTCGAATGAAATGATTACGAACTTCAATATGCTTAGTTCGAGAAAGTTGCACGGGATTGTGAGCAATCTTAATAGCACTTTCATTGTCACAAAGCAATGGAGCATTTTTCACATATATGCCATAATCTTTAAGAGTTTGGGTCATCCAAAGTAATTGTAACACCCACAATGCGGCTATATCTCCCACGTGTCGGGGCACGACTTAGAGGCATAGCCGCATGGTAGGCTTGTCGCAAGAGGGGTAATCTTCACACATCCTATGTACTGAATAAGAAAGGGATAACGAGTTGGCTTACAATCGCCACTTCACATAATACATAAATAATCCATACATCATCCAAGGTACAATCAAAGGTCCGACTACGGAACCAAAATAAAGAAAGACAACCCCAAATGCTAGACCCCCGATCATCCCAACTGGGCTGCACTACTGATCATCAGGAAAGGAAACGTAATAACAACCCAGATCCTCGTCGAACTCCCACTTGAGTTCGATAGCATCGCCTGCACTGGCATCATCGACAACTGGAACTGTTTGGAAGTATCTGTGAGTCACGAGGACTCAGCAATCTCACACCCGCGATATCAAGACTATTTAAGCTTATGGGTAGGAAAAGGTAGTGAGGTGGAGCTGCAGCAAGCACTAAGCATATATGGTGGCTATCATACGCAAAAGAGAGCGAGAAGATAAGCAACGCACGGTCGAGAAGCTATAAGTGATCAACAAGTGATCCTGAAGCTACTTACGTTCAAGCGTAACACAAGACCGTGTTCTCTTCCCGGACTCTGCCAGAAAGAGACCATCACGGCTACACATGCGGTTGATTCATTTTAATTAAGTTAAGTGTCAAGTTCTCTACAACCGGATATTAACAAATTCCCATCTTCCACATAACCGCGGGCACGGCTCTCGAAAGTTTATACCCTGTAGGGGTGTCCCAATTTAGCCCATCACAAGCTGTCACAGTCAACGAAGGATATTCCTTCTCCCGGAAAGACCCGATCAGTCTCGGAATCCCGGTTACAAGGCATTTCGACAATGGTAAAACAAGACCAGCAAAGCCGCCCGATGTGTCGACAAATCCCGATAGGAGTCGCACGTATCTCGTTCTCAGGGCACACCGGATGAACACTACGTACGGCAACCGAAGATACCCCAAGTTTCCTAGGGGCGGCACCTCAAGTGGCTCTGTTTTGGACCAACACTCATAGGAGCACTAGCCCGGGGGTTTAAAATAAGGATGACCCTTGAGTCCGCGGAACCCAAGGGAAAATGCTTAGGTGGGAAATGTTAAAACCAAGGTTGGGCTTTGCTGGAGGAGTTTTATTCAAAGCAAACTGTCAAGGGGTTCCCATAACACCCAACCGCGTAAGGAACGCAATATCAAGGAACATAACATCGGTGTGACGGAAGCTAGGGCGGCAAGAGTGGAACAAAACACTAGGCAAAAGGTCGAGCCTTCCACCCTTTCCCCAGTATATAGGTGCATTAAAGTAAATAAGATATAATGATGATAACCCACATATAGATGTTCCAACATGGAACAAACTTCAACTTCATCTGCAACTAGCAACACTATAAGAGGGGCTGAGCAAAAGCTGTAACATAGCCAAACAATGGTTTTCTAGGAAGGCGGGTTAGAGGCTTGACATGGCAATATGGGAGGCATGATATAGCAAGTGTTAGGTAGCGCGACATAGCGATAGACCGAACAACTAGCAAGCAAAGATAGAAGTGATTTCGAGGGTATGGTCATCTTGCCTGCAAAGTTCTCATAGTCGTCGAAAGCTTGATCCTCGGTAGCGTACTCAACAGGTTCCTCGTTCACGTACTCGTCTCCCGGCTCTACCCAAAGCAAGAACACAAGCAAAGGACCAACAATCAATCACGGTGCAATGCACAAGCAACATGATGCAATACATGGCATGATATGCAAAATGTGATATGCAATGCATATGCGTGCTCCGGAAGGCAAACCAAGTGTGTCGCTGGAAAGATGAGATGATTTTGGGTGAAATCGATATAAAGATCACCGGAAACGGATGCACGGTTTGCAAATGGCAAGCATCACAAGAATGACACAAAACTGCGATTAATAGCACGATGGCACTTAGAATGCAACAAGAATCTAAGCTATTGCACTCCAACATATCAACAAGGCTCATGGCAGTGATGTACAAGAGATACTTGAAAAAACATGAACACTGAGCTACGGCTAAATCACACCAGAGCAGGTTCAAACAAGCATGGCAAAAGTGCAAAAGATATTAGCATCACAGACTTTTTGAAAATACTAACATGTCAAAAACAACATCAGGAAGCACTCTTTAGAGCAAGCAAAAAACATGCTACAGGAATATATCATAGCAAATCAAGGCATGGCATTATTCTACTATATGCATAGATCAAAAGTCCCTTATTGAATATGAGCTAAAAAAAGAGCAGAATATATGATGGCACCCATGTAACCATAGCAAGTTTTATTAACAATTTCAGACTTAGCAGAAAACCAGAGCATGGCATAAACAGAATTATGATAGCAACTTTGCGATCTCATACCACTCACGACAAAGCATTTTATGACAATATAAGCATACCAATAGCAAGATGACATGTTCAGGAAGCTAACCATGGCAAGAACAACTTAAAAGGATGCATGGATCACTAGCAACAACCATGGTACTATTGATTAACATGTTAACATTCTGCCAGGAACATTTTATAGCAAAAGTAGAGCAATAAAATGACATGCTAGGCAACTCCATAACTGCAAACAGGGACATGGATGGATAGGTCATAACCACATGTTCAAAACATCCTTACAGAAGTATCTCGAAATAAGCATGGATCTCACTGTAGCATCAAGTTTAGATGGCATCAAAATAACAGCAGGAAAAGGACTTAGTAAAATCCTAAGTCTGTGAAAACAACAACATCACGAAGCCTAGTTTGCATGCTTGTTCTAGTCACCACATATATCACAAAAATACAAGACAAGCACCCCTGTAAAGATGGCATGATGTAGTTCAAACCACATGTAGACCTCAAGCTCATACGATTAACACATCAAATGCAACAAAAATGACAAAACCTCATAAACTGATAAGTACCAGCAATTAACATTTTATAGCACTCTTGCAATAATGGAAAAGGCATCATAATGAACATGAACATGCATGGAAATGCTTTTAGCATCGAGAGCTCAACGAGACAAACAATTCGACATATCATATGCAAGATTTGGAGCACCGAGCACTGAGATACGACATGATGAACACGGGCATAAAACATACCAGGGGAAAAAGACTTGGGCGATTTTACCCTCCGGATTCCAGATCTAGGGTTCGTGCACACGACCCGAGGTTCGCCGGAGGAGCGGCCGGAGTTGACGGGGAAGGAGAGGAACGGCGGCCGGAGTTGGAGGCAGAGTCGCCGGAGGAGGGGTCAGCCGGATCTGGCCGGCGCCGGCGCTAGCGATGGGCGGCAGAGGGCGGTGGGCGCAGGCTTCGGGGTTGCGGGCGAGGCGAGGCGGCGGCGCTGGGCGGCGAGGCGGCGGGCGAGACAAGGTGGCGGCGCTGGGCGGCGAGGTGGTCGACGGCGGCACGAAGGCGGTGGGCCTCGCGGGCCCGCTTCGGGCCCGGCGGGCCGGTGGCGGTGGGAGCAACGCGGAATTCGCCACGCGACAGCGGCGGACGTGTCCGGTGGCGGCGGGGATGCTTTTTTTAGTGTTTGGACCGTGGATTTGGACGGGGTGCACATATTTATAGGTAGAGGGAGTTTGAAGTGTCCAAATGAGGTGTAGTTTTCGCCCACATGATCGTGATCCGACGACGGAGGACATGGAGATGGTTTAGATGGGTTATTGGGCCGTTTTGTAGGGGTGTTGGTCTGCAACACACAAGAGGCTTTTGCGGTTACCCGGTTAACCGTTGGGGTATCAAATGGACTCCAAATGGAACGAAATTTAATAGGCGGTCTACCGGTGGTGTACCAAGGCCACTTGACAAATCTCGGTCCATTCCGAGAACGTTTAACACCCTCTCACAAAAAGAGACAAGAGGGGTGCGCCGGTGCATGTGGGACTGTCGGATTGCGAAACGGACAGCGGGGAAAAAGCTCGGATGCATGAGACGAACACGAATGCAAATGCGATGCACAGGATGACATGATATGAAAAGCATGACATGACAAAATGCAAAACGAAAGACAAAACCCAAGCACGAAGGGAATCTCATAACTTAAGGCTGAAAATGGCAAGAGTCAGAGTTAAAAATATGGAAAGTTACATCCGGGGTGTTACAACACTCCACCACTACGAGAGGATCGCATCCCGAGATCTAGGACTGAAAGAACTCCGGATATTCGGAACGGAGGTGATCCTCGCGCTCCCAGGTGGCTTTTCGGTCGGAATGATGTGACCACTTCCTTTTAGGAATTTGATAGACTTGTTGCGAGTCTTGCGCTCTTTTCTTCAAGAATAGCAACGGGATGCTCATGATAAGACAAATCTTCTTGGACATCAATCTCTTCGAAGTTGATGGTGCGCTCAGGAGTCCTGAACCACTTGTGAAGCTGTGACACGTGAAACACATCGTGCACATTTGCGAAGTTGGACGGAAGCTCAAGTTGATAGGCGAGGTTTCCTCTTTTGCCAATGATCTTGAAAGGACCCACGTATCTAGGGGCAAGCTTCCCTTTGATACCGAAGCGACGAGTACCTTTCATTGGAGAGACGCGGAGCTAGACATGGTCTCCAATCTCGAAAGCCAAGTGACAGTGCTTTCTATCATAGTAACTCTTCTGGCGCGATTGCACGGCTTTGAGACTTTCACGGATGACTTTACACATTTCTTTAGCTTCTGTGATTAAGTCATTGCCAAGAAGTTGGCGTTCACCAGTCTCTGACTAATTGAGAGGAGTACGACACTTTCTGCCATAGAGAATTTTGAATGGGGCCTTGCCCGAACTCACTTGGAAGCTGTTGTTGTAGGAGAACTCGGCATATGGAAGACAATCTTCCCACTTAATACCGAAGGAAAATGGCACAAGCCCTGAGCATATCTTCGAGAATTTGGTTGACTCGCTCGAATTGGCCACTAGTTTGAGGATGGAAAGCTGTGCTGAAGCGAATGTTGGTGCCCATGGCCTTCTGGAAGGAGTCCCAAAACTTGGAGGTGAAAATGCTTCCACGATCTAAAGATATCAATTGTGGAATACCGTGCAAAGAGACAATCCTAGAGGTGTATAGCTTTGCCAACTGAGCTGCTTTGATAGATTCTTTGATTGGAAGGAAATGAGCCACTTTAGTAAGCTTGTCGATGACAACAAAGATAGCATCATTTCCATGCATGGACTTGGGAAATCCAGTCACGAAGTCCATTTCAATATGGTCAAACTTCCATTCTGGAATAGCAAGATGTTGGAGGAGACCAGCTGGCCATTGGTGTTATGCTTTCACCCTTCGGCAGACATCACATTCATTCACAAATTGAGCAATTTCTCGCTTCATTCGAGTCCACCAATACGACTGCTTGAGGTCATGGTACATCTTCGTGCTTCCAGGATGAATGGATAGGAGGGAATTGTGCACCTCGTTCATAACGACTTTCCTTAGATCACCTTTAGGAACCACAATCCGGTCCTCGAAGAATAGAGTGTCTTTGTCATCAATGCGATAGCACTTGTATTTGGGTTGGCTCCTGGCAATCCCATGTTTCACCTTCTTCACCATGGTATCCAAGAGTTGTGCCTCACTAATTTGATCTTCCAAAGTAGGAGAGACTTGAAGGTTGGCAAGAAAGCCTTGAGGAACAACTTGGAGGTTCAGTTTGCGGAAAGCTTCACAAAGGTCCGGTTGGAAGGGCTTGAGAGTTAAGGTGTTGCAGTAAGCCTTCCTTCTCAAAGCATCTGCAATGACATTGGCCTTGCCTGGAGTATATTTAATACTCGGATTGTATTCTTGAATCATTTCGACCCATCGAGTCTGTCTGAGGTTGAGGTTGGGTTGAGTGAAGATGTACTTGAGGCTTTTATGATCTATGAAGATGTCCACTTTCCTTCCCAACAAGAGATGTCTCCAAGTTTATAGTGCATGAACAACTGCCGCCAACTCAAGATCTTGACTGGGGTAGTTCCTTTCGTTGGGCTTTAGCTGACGAGAGGTATAAGCCACAACTTTCTTCTCTTGCATTAACACAACACCGAGACCTTGTAAGGAGGCATCACAGAAAACTTCAAATGGCTTGGATTCATCAGGAGGAGTCAAGACAGGAGCTGTGACCAGCTTCTCTTTGAGGGTGTTGAAAGCAACGTCACATTCAGGCATCCAAGCATACTTGACATGCTTCTGGAGGAGGTTGGAAAGAGGCTTTCCAATCTTAGAGAAATTCACAACGAATCTTCGACAGTAGCTTGGAAGCCCAAGAAAACTGCGGAGCTTCTTGACATTCTGAGGAGGTTCCCAATTCACAATTGCAGACACCTTCTCGGGATTAACAGTGATGCCTTTGGCGGAGATGATATGACCAAGGTAGAGAACCTCATTAAGCCAGATCTCAACTTGGAAAACTTCGCATAGAATTGATGCTCTCTGAGTTTGTCGAGTACCAATCTGAAATGCTTGGCATGATCCTGCTTATTCTTGGAAAAGACCAAGATATCATCGAGATACACCAGGACGAAATCATTTGTGTAAGGGTTGAAGATGAAGTTCATCATGCGAGAGAATGTTGGAGGAGCATTGACAAGGCCGAAAGACATGACAGTATATTCATAAGAACCATAGCCTGTTCTGAACGCTGTCTTGGGGATATTTTGTTCACGAATGCGAATCTGTTGATAACCCATACAGAGGTCAAGCTTGGAGAATACTTTGGCACCTTTAAGTTGCTCGAAAAGCTCATTGATGTTGGGAAGTGGATACTTGTTCTTAATTGTCTTCTTGTTCAATGGACGGTAGTCGACGTAGAGTCGTTCCGTTCCATCCTTCTTCTTGACAAAAGAACACCACAACCCCATGGAGATGAACTCGGTCTGATCAGACCCATACGCTCTTGTTCATCGAGTTGTTTCTTCAACTCCTTCAACTCCTCTGGTCCAAGATTGTAAGGACGCTTGCAAATAGGTTCTGTGCCAGGCTCAAGATCGATAATGAATTCAACTGGCCGATGAGGAGGCATTCCTGGAAGCTCTTCAGGAAAGACGTCTTGGTATTCACAAACGACTGGAATCTGAGAGATGGCATTCAACTCGCCCTTCTCATTGAGAGAAAACAGTTGAATGGTTTCATCACAAGCGGCATAGATGATTCACATCCTCAGAAGAGTGTGTCAATTGAATCTGCGTGGCAGCACAATCAAGCTGAGCCTTGTGTTTAGCAAGCCAATCCATCCTGAGAATTAGATCAATATCTGAGTCACCAAGAACAATTGGAGAAGACAAAAATTTATAGTTGCCCATCTCAATAGACACATCTGGGCGCAATTATTAGATGTCATTTGCTTACCTGGGGACACAATCTTCAATGGGAAAGGAATCTTTTCGGTCACATACTCATGCTTGGCAACAAAAGGTCTTGAAATGAAAGAAAGCGATGCACCAATATCAAACAATACTTTTGCAGGAAAGGAGTTAACTGGAAGGTTACCCATGATCACTTCTGAAGAATCCTCTGCCTGAGATGCGTTCATCATGTTCACCTTAGCATGCTTGGGATTATGCTTGACCACTTCATTGCTGGAAGATCTCATAAGAGGAGGAGGCGGAAGGTGCCTTTGGTTGAAGCACTTTTTTGGATAGTGCCCTTTCTACCAACACTTGTTGCAAGTAACCTCTGAGAGCGGACGGTGATAAGGAGCACTTGACCTTGGAATATGAGACTGAGCTTTGTTCTGATAGCCTGGGTTGGGTGGGTGGGAAGATCCATTGCCACCTTTGCTCTTTTGCTGGTAGGGCTGACGAAATGGAGGAGGAGGCAACTAGAACTTCTGTTGCTTAGCTGCCACTTGTGATGAACAAGAAGATTGAACTGCATCCCTGACTCTCTTCTTAGATGCCTCACACTTGAGCTGAGCAGCTTCTTGCTTTAGTGCCATGTTATAGAATTGATGCGGAGCATCCCAAGGTCATCCCCATGGACCTACCATCGTCTCATCAAGTGCCTAGTGGACCCATGACTCGATCATGTGCAAGAGCTCTTGAAACCGAGGTGACATCTCTCCTCTCACAATTCCACTTCGATGAACATGAAGCATGGCTACTACCTCATATGGACACTTTGTGCATACTCAGGCACCATGGAGAAGCTAAGGAGCAAGGACAAGAAGAAGAGGAAGATGGACGAGAAGACGGAGAAGAAGGAGGGCTGAAGGAAAAGTCCCAGCCACCGGACGACTGGCCGGGACCGGACGTCCGGCGCCTGAAGCCTCAGCCGAACCCCAGCGAGCGGACGTCCGGCCCAGACCGGACGACTGGTGCCCCTGCACCTGAAGCAAATGAGCGGACGTACGGTCCGGACCGGACGACCGGCGCACCAGCACCCGAGCCAACATCAGCGGAAGTCTGGAGCTACCGGACATCCGGCACCCCCATCACAGAGCAGAACTAGCGGACGACCGGAGGACACCGGACGTCCGGCAGCTCCTGAGACACCGGACGACCGGTCCCCAGCGGACGTCCGGTACCTGGCTGCGTCCAGATTCGGGCCCGAGGCCCATGTACCCCTACTTTCGCCCCCATTTGCACTTAGACTATAAATAGACCTCTCCCACCTCCTTTCTAGGGTTAGCATTGGTTTAGCTCATTTTAGAGATAGAGCATTGTTCATCCATATCGGATCTACTCCACGAGAGAGACTGCGGCCCCTCTACGGAGAAGATCCACCTTGGATTCAAGACCCCTTTACGGGAAGATCCCCTTGTGGATTCAAGACCTCCTCACGGAGAAGAACCGGTTACCGTGTATCGTCCCTAGTTGTCCGTGGATTCGTGTATCGTTCTATGTACTCGAGGATCTAGCCCATGTGTGACTTATTCGTGTCGGTTTAGTGATTTCCTCTTGTGTTTTCCTTCCGTTCTTCCCCGTGTTCTTCGTGCTTTCCCCGGGATCCGCTCCTTTCATGAAAGATCGGGCGATTAGGGTCTCTACCCTACATCATCTTGGTATCTAGAGCAAGGTTGATCACGATTTCGGAGCCCCCCTCTTCATTTTTCTAGCTTGATTTTGTTGTTTTTTGTCCTAATCCGTAAATGCCCACAAAAATAGCCCGAATTTTTTTCTTGTGTTTTGTGAGTTTTGATGATGTTTTGTTGGTTTTGAACCGTGAATTTGTTGTGTTGCAAGTGGATCTAGCCTTCCCCCACTATCTCCACCTCGAAATCCATCCAAAATCCACGAAATCCTATCAATTTCGCGTTGACCCCGACCCACTGGACGACCGCAACTTACCGGACGTCCGGCGACCCAGGAACCACCGGACGTCCGACCATTACCGGACGACCGGAACCTCTACACCGAGCTGAAATTAGCGGATTTCCGACCCTACTGGACGTTCGGCGACCGGACATTCGTCCATTTCCGGACGACCGCTACTCTGAAACTGATTTCGCTCAAATTTTGTTTCGGCTTCCACCACATCATCCGCTACACCACCACCGACTTCCGCAAACATTGCCAATATCCCATACCACCACTTACCCGCTACCTACTCCGACGATTTTGCTCGCACTTCGTTTTGAGAATTTGAGTTGCGGTACCGTATCCTTTTGTGTATCGGCTATCTAGGTACGGTTCGACATCGACATCACCGCCACTCATCTTCGCCACGGACGCGTCATCAACAATGACCACCTCGACTATGACTTGGTATTCGTGCCACCATTTTGACACCATACCGGAAGTAAGACCGGTAACCTCATCTTGGTATTGGTCATATCACTCTTGCCATTACATTGATAGCCACCTTAGCCTTACTCCTTTGCGTTGCTTACCCATTGAGACTAGCCATTGAGTATTGCCGGCAACGAGACTTGTGCACATTAGTGATCATACTTCCCATAGCATACATACATACATCACTGTTGCCTATATTGGTATCATCTCTTGTGTCACAAAGTTGTCATCGCATACTCACTTGCTATCTTGGTTCGTCAAGCATTGCATGAGAAAAGAGCTCACACATCAAAGAGCCAACCAAGCTTTTAAGCAAAGAGAAAAGATATGATGAGGACATCAATACCATTGTTACACCCACGGCCCCTACTGTTACATATACTGGACCAATTACTAGAGCTCGCGCACGCCAATTAAATTACCAGGTACTTCCGTTTCTTGGTAATGATTCTAATGTTCATGAGATTATGATGCTGCCTAAATTGGATACATTTGTTTTGCTTACAAATGAAGGTCCTAGCTTGGAGAAGGATGAACATTGGAGCAAGAACACGCATGGAGTTGATGGCATGCGCAAGGGGATCAAGAACGGATTTACAAGTGATGATTTCAGGACTTTGAAGCCGCCATAAGGAGTGCATGAAGCCTTGGACGAAATATACAAGATGCCACTTCATAATATTCGTCCATAGGATATTCTAGGTGCTGCTTCACCTTATTAATTGGCCAGGCCCATGTAATTTCGAAACACTTAAGTATAGGCTATTTTTAGAGTCCGTATGTGTGGGGAAACAAGAGTTAGGGTTGGTTTCGGACCCCACCCTCAAGGGCCACGAAATTCCCCCCTCTTCCTCCATATATACAGCCCTTAGGGCGTCGTTTAGACTTTGGGTTTTGTTTAGATTAAAAGTTCGCCATAGCTGCAACTTCTCGTACTTTGTTTGTGTCCAACGACCAGGCCAAGATGTCACAGAACCCCACCTTGATCAATAAAGCTTTCATCTTATATTCGCAATATCCAGATTGCAATCTCAGTTTCTTGCTTGTTCTTCGTTTGCTCACAGGAAACAGACCCTCGTGGTCAGGTTGATCATGCTCCGGCGTGGTCAATAACCCCTCGGAAGTTGGTTTAGCGATTGCTAAGGCGCGACGTCTCGCACATTCGTAGTCGGATCGTCAAGGTCGACTCCCACAGAAAACGATAGCCACCATCTCATCGAAACATCGGGACACCTTTGCCTCTATCAAGTGGTATCAGATTTCCAGGTTGCTCGGTGAGATTTTACAGTTTTTCGTAGATTAGATCGAGCATGTTCTTCATACCTACAATCCACGAAAAAGCCGCAAAAAAATTAGGGTTAGTTCATCATATCCGAACCAATCTGAGCCTTTGCATAATCTTTTTAGGGTTTTTGCTTTGTTGAATTTGCGGTTGCATCGTCGTGTCAAGTTGCTGGTCTTAGAGTCTAGTCTTTTAGAGTTTCGAGTTCTGGTCATAAGTTGTCACGCCGCCGCCGCACCATCATCATCGCCCATCTACCACTTTTGCTTATCCGCCACCGCTCTGAATCCATATCCATATACCACCACCAATCCGTATCCATATACCACCACCAATCTGTATCCATATACCACCACCGCTACCATATACCACCACCGCTGCCATATACCACAACCATATATCCACCACCAATCCGAGTTCTTCTCATATTAGGTTTGTTCTTGAGATCAATCTAAATTCCGATTCGTGTTTCCTTGCCTGCGTATGTCTCAGAAAAAAAAACTAGAGACCCCCGGGCAGTTTTTAGGCCAAAATTTTCATGGGCAAATTTTTTTCCCTATCCTATTTTTAGGCTTTTCTGAGTCTTTTGATCCACGTGCCATCATAGTGATTTTTTGTTGCACTTTTTCGTCGTCGCTGCCCTGATTTCTGAAAAAAAGTGAAAAAAAATTTCGTGCCCATCCTGTCAGTTTGACGAGGGAAGAGTTTTGAGACACTCGCCATTATAGTGATTTTTCGCAAAAAAAAGAGCGTAAAAAAAGGAGCGCAAAAAAAAGAGCGGAAAAAAAGAGAGTTCCAGAGTGTGCTTTTCCCTTATTTACGTGCAGCGCCGTGATTTTGTTAGTGTTCTAGGCTCGCGTCTCTAGCACGGTCTAGCCTAGGACCAGCACAGTACCGTCGTTGAGCGTTTATTCAACTTTGCATCTCTGAATTGATTATTGCTGACCCTTTTTGCTACCATACTATAAGCCTTCCCAGCTCCACATACATCTACGTCGTGCGTTTGACTCTCCCTGGCAATCGCTCTATCCAAGCTTTTGAGAGTTTTGACTACAACGGTTGCCGATCACCTCCTGCTGCTGGGTAAGAACTGGTAAGAATTTGAGATTTGCTTGATGGATTTGTAACACCCGCCACCACCACCACTTGTTAGTAGTATGTAGGATCATATTCTTGTGTGTTTCTATTGCTACTAACCATGCCAGGATCATAAGCCGACGAGACTGACTGGGAGAACTTGACAAACAAGGAGCTTCATGATACGTTTCAGCAAATGATGAGTGGACAGGTGCAAGATGTGCTAAACAGATTTGAAGAGGCCATGGAGAAGATAGATGGCATTGAGAACACGTTTGAAACAAAGCTCGATAAATTTTTTGCTGAATTGCTTTCGCGTTTTCCACCACCACCACCGGCTGCTCCTGCCGCACCTCTGCAACAACAGCAACAACACCAACTACCTCCACGTCGGGAAACAGCCCTCCGCCGAGCGAGCCGTGTTCCTCTTCAGTCGGGCCAAACTGCTGGTGCTGCTGTTGATACTTCTGTGGCTCCTACTGCTGATGTGGAGGAGGATGATTATGTGGGAGATTATGAGGATGAGGTTGATCAAAATCAGAACTACGTGCCACCACCAGCACAGCAACCACCAGGTCGTCCACATGCAAATAATGGCAATGGTAGGGCTCACCCTCAGGTACGAGATCATGACCATCTCCCTAAACTAAAATTGAATATTCCACCATTTGAGGGTAGATATGTTCCTGATATATATCTTACTTGGGAGTTAGAAACTGAACAACGATTTACATGTTTACAATATCCCGAGGAGAGACGTGTTCCTGCTGCTGTTTGTGCATTCACTAGTTTTGCATGTGTTTGGTGGTCTGAGCATTGTAGATTATATCCTATTCCGGCTACTTGGGCTGCTTTGAAAATTGCTATGCGTACTCGTTGGGTTCCACCATATTATCAACGTGAAGTACTTCAAAAATTGCAGCGCTTAAGACAGGGAGAAAATTCTGTAGAAGAATATTATCAGGAATTACAAACTGGCATGATTAGATGTGGTATTGTTGAGGAGAATGAATCTATGCTTGCACGTTTTATGGGTGGATTAAATAGAGAGATTCAGACGATTCTAGAGTATAAGGAGTATACTAATATCACTCGTTTATTCCATCTTGCTTGTAAAGCTGAACGTGAAGTGCAGGATCGACAGGCATTGGCGCGGACTAACTTTTCTGCAGGTCGACCTTCATCATGGACACCATGTGCATCATCTACTTCCACACGTTCTGCTACACCGGCGCCTCCGTCGGCTGCCACCTCCAACCGTGATACAATAAAGCAGGCACAATCACCACTATTTGCCAAGAGCACACCTTCTGGGCCTGCAAAGAGCTCTTCTTCATCCATGGCATCAACAAGGCAAACACATGATATTATTTGTTGATGTTGCAAGGGTGGAGGTCATTATGCGAGAGAATGCCCATCTAAGCGTGTGATGATTGTTACTGAGGATGGTAGGTATGAGTCCGCTAGTGACTATGATGAGGAGACTTTGGCTCTTACTACACGTGACGAACACGGTGGAGACGATTCTGATCATGAGACGCAATACATGGCTCCTGAAGATGCTGACAGGTATGAATGTTTAGTTGCTCAACGTGTTTTGAGTGTGCAGGGTACACAAGCTGAGCAAAATCAGAGGCATAATTTGTTCCATACAAAGGGAGTTGTGAAGGAACGTTCTGTTCGCGTGATCATAGATGGAGGGAGTTGCAACAACTTGGCTAGCATGGAGATGGTGGAGAAGCTATCTCTCACCACAAGACCACATCCACATCCTTACTACATCCAATGGTTCAACAAGAGCGGCAAGGTTAAGGTAACATGTACTGTTCGTGTGCATTTTAGTATCTCTACATATGCTGATTATGTTGATTGTGATGTGGTACCTATGCAAGCATGTTCGTTATTACTTGGTAGACCATGGCAATTTGATAAAAATTCTGTACACCATGGTAGAAACAATCAGTATACTCTTGTTCATAACAATAAAAATATTACTTTGCTTCCTATGACTCCTGATTCTATTTTGAAAGATGATATTAATAGAGCTAATAAAGCAAAATAGGAGACAAATAAGAGTGAAAATCAGATTGTGGCAAAAGAATTTGAGCACCAAATGAAGCCTAGTAATAAACCATCTACTGTTGTTTCTGAGATTAAATTGAAAAGTGCATGTTTACTTGCCACCAAATCTGATATTGATGAGCTAGATTTAGCAAATCTGTTTGCTATGCTTTTGTGTGCAAAGATGCATTATTTTCATTCGAGGACGTGCCTTCCTCTTTGCCCCCTGCTGTCACTAACATTTTGCAGGAGTTGGCTGACGTCTTTCCACAAGACGTGCCACCGGGATTACCACCTATTCGAGGGATTGAGCATCAAATTGACTTAATTCCCGGTGCTTCGCTACCCAACCGTGCACCATACCGTACCAATCCAGAGGAGACGAAGGAGATTATGCGTCAAGTACAGGAGCTGCTCGACAAAGGTTATATACGTGAATCTCTTAGTCCTTGTGTTGTTCCTATTATACTAGTGCCTAAAAAGGATGGTACGTCGCGTATGTGTGTTGATTGTAGATGCATTAATAATATTACTATTCGTTATCGTCATCCTATTCCTAGGCTTGATGATATGCTTGATGAATTGAGTGGCTCTACAATATTCTCCAAAGTTGATTTGCGTAGTGGATACCATCAAATTCGTATGAAATTGGGAGATGAATGGAAAACAACATTTAAAACTAAGTTTGGTTTATATGAGTGGTTAGTCATGCCTTTTGGGTTAACTAATGCGCCTAGTACTTTTATGAGATTAATGAATGAAGTTTTACGTGCTTTCATTGGACGATTTGTGGTAGTCTATTTTGATGATATACTGATTTATAGCAAATCTTTGGAAGCACATTTGGAACATTTACGTGCTGTTTTTATCGCTCTACGTGATGCATGTTTGTTGGGTAACATTGGGAAGTGCACCTTTTGCACCGACCGAGTATCTTTGCTTGGCTATGTTGTTACTCCATGGGGAATTGAAGTTGATAAAGCCAAGATTGAAGCTATTGAGAGTTGGCCGCAGCCCAAAACGGTCATACAAGTGAGGAGTTTCCTTGGCCTCGCTGGTTTCTATAGGCGTTTTGTGAGAGATTTCAGCACCATTGCTGCACCTCTCAACGAGCTTACAAAGAAGGATGTGCCTTTTGTTTGGGGTACCGCACAGGAAGACGCCTTCATGGTATTGAAAGATAAGTTAACACATGCTCCTTTACTCCAACTTCCTGATTTTAATAAGACTTTTGAGCTTGAATGTGATGCTAGTGGAATTGGATTACAAGATGGCCAACCTGTTGCATACTTTTCTGAAAAATTGAGTGGGCCTAGTCTGAACTATTCAACTTATGATAAAGAATTATATGCTCTTGTTTGGACTTTAGAAACATGGCAACATTATTTGTGGCCCAAAGAATTTGTTATACATTCTGATCATGAATCATTGAAACACATTAAAAGTCAAGGAAAACTGAACCGTAGACATGCTAAATGTGTTGAATTCATTGAGACTTTCCCTTATGTCATTAAACACAAGAAGGGTAAAGAAAATGTTATTGCTGATGCATTGTCTCGTCGTTATACTATGCTTTCACAACTTGACTTTAAAATATTTGGTTTGGAGACCATCAAAGATCAATATGTGCATGATGCTGAATTTAAAGATATATTGCAGAATTGTAAAGAAGGTAGAACATGGAACAAGTTCGTCGTTAATGATGGATTTGTGTTTCGTTCTAACAAGCTATGCATTCCAGCTAGCTCCGTTCGTCTTTTGTTGTTGCAGGAGGCGCATGGAGGAGGACTAATGGGACACTTTGGCGTGAAGAAGACAGAGGATATACTTGCTACACATTTCTTTTGGCCAAAGATGAGACAGGATGTTGAGCGTTTTGTTGCTCGCTGCACTACATGTTGAAAAGCTAAGTCACGACTCAATCCTCATGGTTTATATATGCCTTTTCCTGTACCTAGTGTTCCTTGGGAGGATATATCTATGGACTTTGTTTTAGGTTTACCTCAAACAAAGAAGGGGGGGGATAGCATATTTGTTGTCGTGGATAGATTCTCGAAAATGGCACACTTTATACCATGTCATAAAAGCGATGATGCTGTTAATGTTGCTGATTTGTTCTTTCGTGAAATTATTCGCTTGCATGGTGTGCCAAATACTATTGTTTCAGATCATGATACTAAATTTCTTAGCCACTTTTGGAGATGTTTATGGGCTAAGTTGGGGACTAAACTGCTTTTTAGTACTACTTGTCACCCCCAAACTGATGGACAAACTGAAGTAGTCAATAGAACATTGTCTACTCTGCTTAGGGCTGTTTTGAAGAATAATTAGAAAATGTGGGAAGAATGCTTGCCTCATATTGAATTTGCTTATAGTCGTTCATTGCATTCTACTACTAAGATGTGCCCTTTTGAAATTGTGTATGGTTTCCTACCTCGTGCACCTATTGATTTGTTGCCTCTTCCATCTTCAGAGAAGGTTAATTTTGATGCTAAAGAACGTTCTGAATTGATTTTAAAAATGCATTAGTTAACTAAGGAAAACATTGAGCGTATGAATGCTAAATATAAACTTGCTGGAGATAAGGGTAGAAAACATGTTGTGTTTGCGCCTGGAGATCTTGTTTGGTTACATTTGCGTAAAGATAGATTTCCTAATCTGCGCAAATCAAAGCTAATGGCATGTGTTGATGGTCCTTTTAAGGTGTTAGAGAAAATAAATGATGATGCATATAAACTTGAGCTACCTGCAGATTTTGGGGTTAGTCCCACTTTTAACATTGCAGATTTGAAGCCTTATTTGGGTGAGGAAGATGAGCTTCCGTCGAGGACGACTTCATTTCAAGAAGGGGAGGATGATGAGGACATCAATACCATTGTTACACCCACAGCCCCTACTGTTACATATACTGGACCAATTACTAGAGCTCGCGCACGCCAATTAAATTACCAGGTACTTTCGTTTCTTGGTAATGATTCTAATGTTCATGAGATTATGATGCTGCCTAAATTGGATACATTTGTTTTGCTTACAAATGAAGGGCCTAGCTTGGAGAAGGATGATCATTGGAGCAAGAACACGCATGGAGTTGATGGCATGCGCAAGGGGATCAAGAACGGAGTTATAAGTGATGATTTCAGGACTTTGAAGCCGCCATAGGAGTGCATGAAGCCTTGGACGAAATATACAAGATGCCACTTCATAATATTCGTCCATAGGCTATTCTTGGTGCTGCGTCACCTTATTAATGGGCCAGGGCCATGTAATTTCGAAATACTTAAGTATAGGCTATTTTTAGAGTCCGTATGTGTGGGGAAACAAGAGTTAGGGTTGGTTTCGGACCCCACCCTCAAGGGCCACGAAATTCCCCCCTCTTCCTCCATATATACAGCCCTTAGGGCGTCGTTTAGACTTTGGGTTTTATTTAGATTAAAAGTTCGCCATAGCTGCAACTTCTCGTACTTCATTTGTTTCCAACGACCAGACCAAGTCGTCACAGAACCCCACCTTGATCAATAAAGCTTTCATCTTATATTCGCAATATCCAGATTGCAATCTCAGTTTCTTGCTTATTCTTCGTTTGCTCGCAGGAAACAGACCCTCGTGGTCAGGTTGATCGTGCTCCGGCGTGGTCAATAACCCCTCGGAAGTTGGTTTAGCGATTGCTAAGGCGCGACGTGTCACACGTTCGTAGTCGGATCGTCAAGGTCGACTCCCACAGAAAACGATAGCCACCTTCTCATCGAAACATCGGGACACCTTTGCCTCTATCAAGATAAGCAAAGAGCTTTTAAGCAAGAACCATAACATCATACAACATTAAGATTGTCATACTCGATCATCTTGGATCATATCATAGCAACACCTTGCATAGAACATATTTGGGATAGAAGTCGTTGCATTTTTGCTAAGTAGGTTGTGCACAAGTTCTTGTATCCGCCTATCGTGCAATCGTGCTAGCGTCTCTCTAGTGTTGTGCAACAAGAGCATTTTTGTGGATTCCACATTTTGGCTCACCCTTAGTTGCACAACCCCACTTATCTATTTGCACGTGTGTTTCCGTGTACCGTATATGCTTGGTCTACTTGTTACATTGCATCTTGCGAATCTTCTCCAACATTATTGAATCTTGCTTACATTCGCATTAAAAATTGTGCCACCATCCTAACCAAGCTCCACCATAAGCTTTTACTTGTGTAGGTGTGAGAAACCGACGAGAATTCATACCAATTGGGCTATTTTCTTGTCCTACATTGGAGTGATCATCGATTCACTTTCAACTTCGGTCAAGGTACATTTGGTATTCGTTCTTCTCTTTCTACCACTCACATTTGTCTTGGAATGATGGATAGGCCAAGTACTTCTACCAACCCACTCTTCATGGAGCAAGACGACGACATGAACTCCTCCATCACCAAGAGTCACCTCTTTGGTGCACAACGTGCTTTGCATCAAGAGCAACAAGCTATGAGTGAACGCATCGACAACCTTGCCGCCGACTTAAGACTTTCCGAGCAACGTACAAGGGACTACTTTGACCACAAGCTCGATGATCACAAGCAAGATAATGATGCAAGGATGGATGAGATTCGTGCTTTGTTGCTCAACCGCTCTTCTTCCACTTCAAGAAGGAGCCGTTCAAGTCGCCATTCCGACTTTACCCTCTCCGGCTCAAGTACACCGACATCGAACACTCTTCGTCGAGCTGCGCGCACCGGCCGTAAGCAAACCTTAATCCACTTCGAGACACCGACTCTCAAGAGCGCCGACGAGGTCAAGCCGAAGAAGCCTTTGCGCTAGCTCGAGAACGACAACAACAACGCCAATATGAAGAGGAAGAATGCGTGCGTCTACACCAAAATGCACAAGATGCCGAGGCTCAATGTCAAGAACAACAACTCAGTGACGCTCAAGCACTTGAGGCGCAACAAGATCTACGCGATGCGAGTCGAGCCGTTGCCGACCGAGGCCGACAAGCCCGTGAAGAAGCGGAAGCACTTCGTGAAGAAATTCACGAACGACGATTTCAAGCTCGCATGCATCGTCTAGTTCCTCCTCGAGCTCGACGCGCTCCTCCACAAGCTCGCCAAGACCATCAAGTTCATCAAGAGCATGAAGACAATGGGAATCCTCCGCGACAAGGGCAACACGAGGTTGACAACCCTTCGCGTCAAGAACACCATGAGTTGAACAATCATCTACAACATGGGCGTCATCATCCCCGACCCCAACACAATGAAGAACAACGCTACGGCAAGCTCAAGTTCACCATGCCCAAGTTCAACGGAAGCAACGATCCTGAAGAATACCTTTCATGGGCATTGAAAGTTGACAAGATCTTCCGTTTGCATAATTATGAAGAAGAGAAGAAGATCGCTATGGCATCCCTTGAGTTCCAAGACTATGTCCTCATTTGGTGGGAACAAATCATAGAGCGCCGTGAGCCAAGAGGTGAACCACCCATCACTACTTGGGCACAAATGAAGGATGTCATGAGAGCACGCTTCGTACCTACCTACTACAACTGCGACCTCTTCAAGAAACTCCAACAACTCAAGCAAGGAACCAAGAGTGTTGAAGAATACTACAAGGAGATGGAGATTGCAATGATAAGAGCCAATGTCACGGAAGACGATGAACAAACAATGGCATGCTTCTTGAATGGCCTCAACCATCCCATCAAGAAGATCTACGACTTCCAACCCTACTCAAACCTCATCGAGCTAGTACACCAAGCCATCAAAGCGGAACGCCAAGTGCAAGATGATTTCAAGTATGCCAAGTTTTCGTCCAAGACCTACGGCTCCTCTTATCAAGCTCCCGCGACTTCGGCAACTCCTACCTCAACAAGAGAATCACCAAGTACCAGCGACAAGTCAAGTTCCAAGAAAGCTTCGTCAACTACAAGCCATCCTCCTACGAGCAACTTCAAGCCAAGAGCTTCTTCATCATCTACCCCGACCGATGAGACCGTCAAGACGAGTTCCTTCAAGTGTTTCACTTGCGGAGGCCGAGGCCACAAGTCCTACGAGTGCACCAACAAGCGAACCATGGTCTTCAACGACGATGGCACTTATGACTCCATGAGCGAAGGCGAAATGGAAGCCCTCGAGGAAGTCGCCATGCATCCCCAAGTGAACAATAAAGAAGAACAAGTCTTTTGTGATGAAGACTCAAGTCCCGCACTTGTTGTCTCCAAAGTCTTGACCCTCCAACATCACCAAGAAGAAGACCAAAGATGCAACATATTCCACACCAAGGCTGGCATCAATGGACGATCCGTCAAGGTCATCATCGATGGAGGAAGTTGTCATAATCTCGTAAGTGAAGAACTTTGCTCCAAGCTCCAATTGCCAAAGACGAAGCATCCACATCCATACAAAGTGCAATGGCTTAGCGACTCCGGCACTATCCAAGTCGAGCACCGAGTACAAGTCTCCTTCAAGATCGGCGCCTATGAAGACACCTTGGAGTGTGACGTTGTTCCAATGACCGTTTGTCATCTTCTCCTTGGACGGCCATGGCAATTCGATAGAGGAGTCGTACACAACGGCCTAACGAACCACTACATCTTCAAGATGAAGGGCAAGGAGTACGTCCTCCGTCCAATGTCGCCAAGTCAAGTGATCGCCGAGAAGCACGCCACCCATCGTGGAGATCATAGTGAGAGAGCGAGCCACCAAAAAGAGAGTGAGCGCCACAAGCCAAAATCGAGTGCCTCCACGATGAGCGAAAACAAGAACCTAGTTCTATTTGCCACCAAATGTGAGATGAGAGAAGTGTGTGAGAACCCATCTAGTGTCCTACACTACATCCTCGTGTGCAAGGACAATGCACCACAAACTAACACTTCTTACACTCTTCCTCTAGTGTTGTCTTCTCTTTTGCAGGAATTCCAAGATGTTTTCCCCGACGAGCTACCTCCAGGACTACCTCCACTACGAGGCATTGAGCACCACATCGACATCATCCCCGGAGCACCGCTTCCAAACAACGCTCCCTACCGCGTCAAGTTCTTGAGTTACTTTTGGAAGACCTTATGCGCCAAGCTCGGAATCAAGTTACTCTTCTCCACGGCGTACCACCCTCAAACCGACGGCCAAATGAACATGACGAACCGTACACTCTCCACTCTACTACGAGTCTTAATCAAGAAGAACATCAAGGAGAGGGAGGAGTGCCTACCCATCGCCGAGTACGCCTACAACCGCGCAAGACACTCAACAACCAGCAAGTCTCCTTTCGAGGTCGTTTACGGATTCAACCCATTGTCACCATTGGACATTCTTCCTCTCCCACTCCAAGAGCGCATCAATTTGGACGCAAGTGCGCGTGTGACACATCTCAAGACGGTGCATGAAGATACAAGAAACACCATCGAGCGCCAAGTTCAACGCCTTGCGACCAAGCTCAACTTCAACAAGCAACCTATGTTCTTCAACATTGGTGATCGAGTGTGGCTACACCTTCGCAAGGACCGCTTCCCACAAGAACTCAAATCCAAGCTTCGACCACGAGCGGATGGACCCTTCAAGGTGCTTGCACGCTACAACAACAACGCTTACAAGATCGACCTCCTGCGCCTTAGGAGCATTTGAGTGTTGGTGTTGGTGGCTGCCATGACAACTTGCCATGCCTCCAGAGGTGGAGGTGGTGGCAGAGGGTTCGACTGATCTCCATCATTGCGGTCCGGATTCTAGCGCGTTGGAGGAGCCATCCTGAAGAGGGTGACATCCGTTAGAATCTTGAAAGACAGATATTCAAGCGGAATCAATGGATCGAAATTGCAACATGCAGTCTTACAATAAACATTCGAACAAGGATGAATGAATGAATTCCAAAGTAAATCATCACACGTCCATAAGGGTGAGAAGCCACTTAGATAAAGGTAGATGAATAAATCAACAAGGTACGAACATGAACAAATAAGTTGTAAGGATTACCTAATAACAAACCAAATATCTGCGGGAAGAAATACTAGAGCTACATGAATTCCCACCTATAGAACTCCCGAAATTTTCTGGTTATGCAATCAGGTGTTGGGGATACAGGGGAAGCATAATATCTCACCCAAACTAACAAATCCTACATCCAGCTGTATCCATCATTCAACACATAACCAAGAAACCTTCGGAAATCATGTACCTCAACCTTCGAAAAGCATCCTTTATATGAGTTATGGCAATACTCCTGAACTCCCGCCCCAGTACTGGGTGGCGTCGAGGTTATCTCACCAATAACTGCATAAAAGATATTTTCGATGTCGGCGAACTCAGGTATTCTAGAATTGCAACGATAAAATTGTGACGACAACACCTCGGAGCTCAACTCCCCGGGACACTGCCACAACCCCTAAATGTCAGGAGGCACCAAGAACAATGTTATCGTCACAAAACTATCGGATCGATTCCAAGATACCCGCGTGATCCTAAATTTTTTTTAGTGAAATTTTAGGCGAGAAGAGTCAAAAACTTCTACACCAGGAGGCCGCACCAGAGCGACGAAGGGACTGAGGAGTAAAAAGAATCCTACTCTCTAATATATATAATCCTAAGGCTCAAAACATTTTGTTCTAGAATCAACAATGTCAACGATTCGATCAAGCAGGGGGCTCCTAAGTCGGGGATGGCTCTAATACCAACTTGTAACACCCATAATGCGGCTATATCTCCCACGTATCGGGGCACGACTTAGAGGCATAGCCGCATGGTAGGCTTGTCGCAAGAGGGGTAATCTTCACACATCCCATGTACTACATAAGAAAGGGATAAAGAGTTGGCTTACAATCGCCACTTCACACAATACATAAATAATCCAGACATCATCGAAGGTACAATCAATGGTCTGACTACGGAACTAAAATAAATAAAAGACAACCCCAAATGCTAGATCCCCGATAGTCCCAACTGGGTTCCACTACTGATCATCAAGAAACAAAATGTAATAACGACCCAGATCCTCGTCGAACTCCCACTTGAGTTCGGTAGCATCGCCTGCACTGGCATCATCGACACCTGCAACTGTTTGGAAGTATCCGTGAGTCACGAGGACTCAGCAATCTCGCACCCGCGCGATCAAGACTATTTAAGCTTATGGGTAGGAAAAGGTAGTGAGGTGGAGCTGCAGCAAGCACTAAGCATATATGTTGGCTATCATACGCAAAAGAGAGCGAGAAGAGAAGCAACGCACGGTCGAGAAGCTATAAGTGATCAAGAAGTGATCCTGAAGCTACTTACGTTCAAGCATAACACAAGACCGTGTTCTCTTCCCGGACTTCGCCGAAAAGAGACCATCACGGCTACACACATGGTTGATTCATTTTAATTAAGTTAAGTGTCAAGTTCTCTACAACCGGATATTAACAAATTCCCATCTGCCACATAACCACGGGCACGGCTCTCGAAAGTTTATACCCTGCAGGGGTGTCCCAACTTAGCCCATCACAAGCTCTCACAGTCAACGAAGGATATTCCTTCTCCTGGAAAGACCCGATCAGTCTCGGAATCCCTGTTACAAGACATTTAGACAATGGTAAAACAAGACCAACAAAGCCACCCGATGTGCCAACAAATCCCGATAAGTGTCACACGTATCTCATTCTCAGGGCACACCAGATGAACACTACGTACGACAACCAAAGATACCCCAAGTTGCCTAGGGGCGGCACCGCAAGTGGCTCTGTTTTGGACCAACACTCAGAGGAGCACTGGCCCGGGGGTTTAAAATAAAGATGACCCTTGAGTCCGCGGAACCCAAGGGAAAAGGCTTAGGTGGAAAATGTTAAAACCAAGGTTGGGCCTTGCTAGAGGAGTTTTATTCAAAGCGAACTGTCAAGGGGTTCCCATAACACCCAACCGCGTAAGGAACACAAAATCAAGGCACATAACACCAGTATGACGGAAACTAGGGCGGCAAGAGTGGAACAAAACACCAGGAAAAAGGTCGAGCCTTCCACCCTTTACCAATTATATAGGTTCATTAAAGTAAATAAGATATAATAATTATACCCACATATCCATGTTCCAACATGGAACAAACTTCAACTTCATCTACAACTAGCAACGCTATAAGAGGGGCTGAGCAAAAGCGACAACATAGCCAAACAACGGTTTGCTAGGAAGGTGGGTTAGAGGCTTGACATGGCAATATGGGAAGCATGATATAGCAAGTGGTAGGTAGCGAGACATAGCGATAGAACGAACAACTAGCAAGCAAAGATAGAAGTGATTTCAAGGGTATGGTCATCTTGCCTGCAAAGTTCTCAAAATCGTCGAAAGCTTGATCCTCGATAGCGTACTCAATAGGTTCCTCGTTCACGTACTCGTCTCCCGGCTCCACCCAAAGCAAGAACACAAGCAAAGGACCAACAATCAATCACGGTGCAATGCACAAGCAACATGATGCAATACATGGCATGGTATGCAAGATGTTATATGCAATGCATACGCGTGCTCCGGAAGGGAAAGAATGAACAAGGCGTCAACTTGGCAAACCAAGTGTGCGGCTGGAAAGATGAGATGATTTCGGGTGAAATCGATATAAAGATCACCGGAAACGGATGCACGGTTTGCAAATGGCAAGCATCACAAGAATGACACAAAACTGTGATTAACAGCACGATGGCACTTAGAATGCAACAAGAAACTAAGCTACTGCACTCCAACATATCAACAACGCAAATGGCAGTGATCTAAAAGAGATGCTTGACAAAACATGAACACTGACCTACGGCTAAATCACACCCGAGCAGGTTCAAACAAGCATGGCAAAAGTGCAAAAGATATCAGCATCACAGACTTAGTGAAAATACTAACATGTCAAAAACAACACCAGGAAGCACTGTTTAGAGAAAGCAAACAACATGCTACAGAAATATACCGTAGAAAACCAAGGCATGGCATGATTCTACTAAAGGCATAGATCAAAAGTCGCTTATTGAATATGAGCTAAAAAGGCACATAAGATATGATGGCACCCATGTAAACATAGCAAAATTTATTAACAGTTTCAGACTTAGAAGAAAAACAGAGCATGGCGTAAACAGAATTATGATAGCAACTTTGTGAGCTCATACCACTCACCACAAAGCATCGCATGACAATATAAGCATACCAATAGCAAGATGACATGTTCAGGAAGCTAACCATGGCAAGAACAAGTTAAAAGGATGCATGCATCACTAGCAACAACCATGGCAATATTGATTAACATGTTAACATTCTGGCAGGAACATTTTATAGCAAACGTAGAGCAAGAAAATGACATGCTAAGAAACTCCATAATTGCAAACAGGGGGATGGATGGATAGAGCATAACCACATTTCCAAAACATCCTTAATGAAGTATCTCAAAATAATCATGGATCTCACTGTAGCATCAAGTTTACATGGCATTAAAATAACAACAGGAAAAGGACTTGTAAAATCCTAAGTCCCTGAAAACAACAACATCACGAAGCCTAGTTTGCATGCTTGTTCTAGTCACCACATAGATCACAAAAATACAAGACAAGCACCCCTGTAAAGATGGCATGATGTAGTTCAAAGCACGTGTAGACCTCAAGCTCATACGGTGCACACATCAAATGCAACAAAAATGACAAAACCTCATAAACTTATAAGTACCAATAGTTAACATTTTATAGCACTCTTGTATCAATGAAAAAGGCATCATAATGAACATGAACATGCATGGAAATGCTTATATCATGGAGAGATCAACAAGACGAACAATTCGACATATCATATGCAAGATTTGGAGCACCGACCACCGAGATACGACATGATGAACAGGGGCATAAAACATATCAGGGGAAAAAGACAGGCGATTTTACCCTCCGGATTCCAGATCTAGGGTTCGTGCACGCGACCCGAGATTCACCAGAGGAGCGGCCGGAGTTGAAGGGGAAGGAGAGGAATGGCAACCGGAGTTGGAGGTGGAGTCGCCGAAGGAGGACCCGGCTGGATCTGGCCGGCGCGGGTGCTGGCAACGGGCGGCGGAGGGCGGCGGGAGCGGGCTCCAGGGTTGCGAGCGAGGCAAGGCGGTGGCGCTGGGTGGTGAGGTGGTCGACGGCGGCGGCCGAGGCGCGGGCAACGGCGCAGAGGCGATGGGCCTCGCGGGCCTACTTCGGGCCCGGCGGGCCGGTGGCGCTGGGAGCGGCGCGGGGACAGGTGGCGGCGCGGAATCCACCGGGCGACGGCGGCGGACGTGCCCGGCCGTCGCGGATGCATCCGGTAGTGGCGGGGA
>NC_041382.1:373950004-374055143 GCF_002162155.2 Triticum dicoccoides
ATGATTTTTTTAGGGTTTGGACCGTGGATTTGGACGGGGTGCACATATTTATAGGTAGAGGGAGTTTGGAGTGTCCAAATGAGGTGTAGTTTTTGCCCACACGATCGTGATCCGACAATGGAGGACATGGAGATGGTTTAGATGGGTTATTGGGCCGTTTTCGAGGGGTGTTGGGCTGCAACACACAAGAGGATTTTGCGGTTACCCGGTTAACCGTTGGGGTATCAAACAGACTCCAAATGGAACGAAATTTGATAGGCGGTCTACCTGTGGTGTACCAAGGGCACTTGACAAATCTCGTTCCATGCCGAGAATGTTTAACACCCTCTCATAAAAAGAGACAAGAGGGGTGCGCCGGTGCATGTGGGAGTGTCGGATTGTGAAACGGACAGCGGGGAAAAAGCTCGGATGCATGAGACAAACACGAATGCAAATGCGATGCACGGGATGACATGATATGAAAAGCATGACATGACAAAATAAAAAATGAAAGACAAAACCCAACCACAAAGGGAATCTCATAACTTAAGGCCGAAAATGGCAAGAGTCGGAGTTAGAAATATGGCAAGTTACATCCGGGGTGTTACTGTAATTGAGCACAACATGAATCGACGACAATGTATTCCGCTTCAGCGATGGAGAAGGATACCGAGTTTTGTTTCTTGGAGGACCAAGACACAAGAGGTCTATGATATGTCTCCAACATATCTACTCCATCCGTTACAAAATAAGTGACTCAACTTTGTACTAACACTGGTACGCGTTTGCTATACAAACGGTTTTTAACCCCTTTCAGCGATGGCATTTGGAACCGTCGTCTAGTGAGTGACGGCGATAGGGGGGACCTTCCCATTTGACCCAGAAACCGTCGGGGATAGGGTCTGTACAATACTCCTACTCGTTTCTGCTTGCATTGCCATCACAGTCGGTATTCTGTGGTGCTACGTTTATGATGCGCCGCCCATCATAAACGTTTCACTATTATAGAACGTGTATGATGCGCGGCCCATCACAAACGGTTCACTATTAATAAGATTAGCTAATCGTTGTACGAGTGTCGGACATGATTAGGAAACGTCGGACCGTCGTAACATCTCCGTACATGAAACTATCACACATGCTATTCTGTGGTGCAACATTTACGATGCATACTTCATCAGAAACAATTCATGGTTGTGAATCGTGTACGATAAGGCAACTAACACAAACGTTTAGTTTGGCCGCACCGTTTGTGATATTGTCTGACATCGCACACGCTTTGCAAACGGCAACTGTGTGCATGCTTGCACACATGTCCTCTCTGTGAACCGTCTCGGATTATGGTATTTAGCGCAAACGTTTGTGTTTTACCAACCGTGTGTGCTATAACAACCTGGAGGGCGTAATTTCGCCGTAATTTAATTGTTGCTATTTCAAATTGTACCAGTGCATTATTCATATCCATCAGGTTCAAACAACCAATGCATTATTTGATTCATAGGCACATATGTTCAATAATTACATAAGAACCAAATAAAGAATGATGAACCACAGTTGTATACTTGTACTATTAAAGACGGTAAAGAAAGAGGCGAAATACATTCTGGTTGCTGAACAAGGTGAATCGGAATGCCTATATTGTGTCCTCCTCCATGCAGAAGGCACGCACGACTCTAGTCCAACCCCTTATGATGGCCGACCGCCCATCCTTCACGGTCTTCATGAAAACATCTAGATAATCATCATGTTCTAGTAGAAATACTTTAACCTTTGCATGCCCACCAATCATGTAGTTTGAGAGGTAATCTTGAGTAAACTGCTTTGGCAACCACTACAAAGGAAAAAGATTCAGACATTGTCATCTAACACAACTCATTATGGGTAGTAAAAAGAAGGCTGCAGAGTTCTTACTTACCATCCCACAGTTCGCTGTTGTCTTGGATAAAGTGTAAACAAATAGTTTAATTGCCATCTTTGGATCATTTTACTAACAATCTTTATCATCTTCCTCACTTGATGTTGGTTCATCGATATCTCATTGCCCCATACGCAGAAAGGGTCGAAGCGCGGATCTTTACTAATGAGATATGTAACTAAAAGCACCAAGTTAATATTAGAAGCTAAACATCAATTGCACAATGATGTAGTACAACACTCTTTTATAATACTCCCTCCGTTCCTAATTATTTGTCTTTCTAGCGATTTCAACAAGTGACTACATACGGAGCAAAATGAGTGAATCTACACTCTAAAATATGTCTATATACATCCATATGTGGTATTCCATTTGAAATCTCTAAAAAGATAAATATTTAGGAACGGAGGGAGTATCTTATAACATCCAATATACTCACATATTAGATGAATTAACATATTATATGATGAGCCGGAAGGAGTTTAGTGCATTCTTACAAATTATCGGCTGATTAACTGCTGCTGTATCCATGGGTTACAGTTAGTTTGAGCTAGTTCGGGCTCAAATAGCCCTAAAGTATATCTAAACATGAGGGCTAGTTTGAGATAGTTGCATCTATATGTTGGGGAACACATTAATTTCAAAAAAATTCCTACGCACACGCAAGATCTATCATGGTGATGCATAGCGACGAGAGGGGAAGAGTGTTTTCCACGTACCCTCGTAGACCGTAAGCGGAAGCGTTATGACAACACGGTTGACGTAGTTGTACGTCTTCATGATCCGACCGATCCTAGTATCGAATGTACGGCACCTCCGCGATCTGCACATGTTCGGCTCGGTGACGTCCCACGAACTCTCGATCCAGCTGAGTGTCGAGGGAGAGCTTCATCGGCACGACGGTGTGATGACGGTCATGATGAAGCTACCGGCGCAGGTCTTCGCCTAAGCACTACAACGATATGACCGAGGTGGATTATGGTGCAAGGGGGCACTACACACGGCTAAGGGATCAATGATCAACCCGTGTGTCCTAGGGTGCCCCCTTGTAACGCCCAGATAATTCTACTACAGTAACCCTCTACTAATGTTGCCATGTCACCAATGTCACTGATGTTAACCCCCCATTAATCCGAAGCCGATTCAAATTCAAATTTGAAATAAAGGCAAACATCAAAAAATTTCAAATATTAAAAATCAAAATGTTCGGGTTGTGCCAGATTATGCATAGGTGATTATGATGAAGGATCCACATTTTTATATAATGTGTAAATGCACTAAAATAAATTAAATGGTAGCCAAAACATTATTTAAAGGCCTTTGGTATTTTATACAATACTAAACTATTTTATTTTGGGTTAAAACCTTTTGTGGTAGAGGGTTATTTTGAAACATTATTTTAGGAGCTATTGTCATATTTTACTAACTAAAGAAAATAATGTGGAACTAAAATTTAAAATAGGAAAGAAAAAGAAAACAATAGGAAACATAAATAAAACTAAAAATCGAATCAAGCACCCCCCTACTGGGCCTCAGCCCAGCCAGCGGCCTACCAGGTCGGCCCACCCCGCCCCCAATATGGCCTTCCCAGGCCAAAACCTAACCCACCGACACCACCTACTCTCCCCACACTCGCTCTCCCTCCCCCTGATCTAGATCGGATTGGGGCACCGGACGTCGCCGCCCAGAGACGCCACCCCGTCGCTGCTTCGAGCACTCCGTCGTCGACCTCGTTGCGCGTCCCGTCCTCCTCCCCGAGCCCGGCTGCTGATTGCCCTACGCACCCGCGGTGAGGCCCCCAGCCTCGCTTCCTCTTCCCTTCCCCGTTCGGTCACCGCGACCACTACAGCCGCTCGCGCGCCTGACACCGTGCTCCCCGCGTCAGTCCCACGGTCGCCACACCCCGACCACGCCCGATTTGCGCACCCCCGCCTCCGTGCACCATTGACCGAACCCAGCCGCCCGCGTCGGCCAAGCCCCGCCTGGCGCCCTCGCTGTGTCTGCCTCCTCCTGCAGCCCCGCTGCTTTGCTCTGCTGCGCCGCCGCATGACTGTGTCGCCGCGCTCACCGCGCCCTGGTGCGTCACTCGCGTCCGCCGTCGACCGCGACTCCCGCTACCACCCCTACCTCCGCCGCTGGCCGCTCCCCGCCAGGCCACGCCCGACCTCCCGGCCGTGCGCCCACGCGCCGACCTCGCTCGCCTGCTGTCGCCGCCCACGTCCCGACTCGGCTCCTTGTCACTCGCTAGCGCACCGCCGCCCTAGCACGGCTCCGCCGGCTCCTCTGGCCGCCGCCCCAGAACACCTCCATCGCTCGTCGCCGCCCGCCTACCGCGCCGTCCTGCTTGGCCACCGGCGCCGTGCCCCGCGACTGGCCTGGGCGAGCGCCGAATCGGCCTGGCGCCCAGCGCCCGTCGCCCGCTAGCCCGCAGCCCTGTTAGCCCGCGCTCGTTCAGGCCTCTGTGCCACTGAATAAAGGGGCCCACCCCTGGAACGATTTAAAAATAATAATTAAAATAAATAAATAAATAAAATATCAATAAATTAATTAATTAACTTCATTAACACTGTTTAGTTAACTAAATAAATCTAATTAGCTTGCTAATTAAATGTTAACAAATAGTTAGTCTTCAGCCTATGACATGTGGGACCCACATGTCACTTTGACTGGTCAACGGCCAGAGTTGACCGCCGATGTCGTGCTGACGTCATACTGATACAATAAATGATTCTCGAATTAAGTTAATCTATTAATTCTAGAAAATGAATTACAACTTTGAAAATTAATATAAAATAACACGTAACTCGGATGAAAATACCTTATACATGAAAGTTGCTCAGAACGACGAGACGAATCTGAATACGCAGCCCGTTCGTCCGCCACACATCCCTAGCATAGAAAAGAGGCAACTTTCCCCTCCGGTTCATCTGTTCGAAAACGCGAAACACCGGGGATATTTTCCCAGATGTTTCCCCCGTTCGTCGGTATCACCTCCTATTGGGTTAGGGCATTGCTAGCACCGTTACTTGTCATGTCATGCATCGATATGCATCTGTTTGCATTATATTCATTGTTTCTTCCCCCTCTTCTCTCCGGTAGATTACGAGACTGACGCCGCTGCTAGTTCCCCGATCGACTAGGTTGTTGACGACCCCTACTTGCCAGAGCAACCAGGCAGGCCCCCCCTTGATCACTAGAAATGACCTATTCTTCTCTCTGCTGCTTGCATTAGAGTAGTGTAGCATGTTACTGCTTTCCAATAATCCTACTCTGATGCATAGCCTGTCTTTGCTACTACTGTTGTTACCTTTACCTGCAATCCTAAATGCTTAGTATAGGATGCTAGTATTCCATTAGTGGCCCTACATTCTTGTCTGTCTTCCATGCTATACTATCGGGCCGTGATCACTTGGGAGGTCATCACGGGTATATACTTATATACATAATATGTGATACATGTGGTGACTAAAGTCGGGTCGGCTCGTAGAGTACCCACAAGTGATTCCGATGTGGGGCTGAAGGGGCAGGTGGCTCCATCCAGGTAGTGGTGGGCCTGAGTTCTCGACGGCCCCCAACTATTACTTTGTGGCGGAGCGAGAGGGCAGGTTGAGACCACCTAGGAGAGAGGTGGGCCTGGCCCTGGTCGGCATCCGCGGTTACATGAATTAACACGCTTAACAAGATCTTGGTATTTGATCTGATTCTGGCCACTGGCCTATAAGCACTAACTAACTATGTGGGAACAGTTATGGGCACTCGACGCCATGGTATCAGCCGAGGCCTCCTAGACGTCAGCGACTGAGCGGCGCGCGCCGGGTTGGACCGCGTAAACAAACTTCCTTTGTAATGGAGGTTGCTAGGTCTGCTCACCGATCGCGTACGCAACGTGAAGGTGTGCAATGGGTGATGGGCCCAGACCCCTACGCGCATAGGATTTAGACCGGCGTGCTGACATCTCTGTTAGGCCTAGGTGGGGCTGCGACATGTTGATCTTCCAAGGCCGGGCATGACCCAGGAAAGTGTGTCCGGCCAAAGGGGATCGAGCGTGCTGGGAAATATGGTGCACCCTTGCAAGGAAGTTTATCTATTCAAATAGCCGTGTCCCTCTCCTTATGATAACTAGAAGCGGATACTTAATAAAACACACCCTTTCAAGTGCCAGATACAACCCGGTGAGCGTTCTCTCACAGGGCGACGAGGGGAGGATCGTCGGGTAGGTTTATGCTATGCGATGATACTTCGTTAACTTGCCATCTACTCTCTCCTACTGCTTCAAAATGGAGGCTACCAGAAGCGTAGTCTTCGATAGGACTAGCTATCCCCCTCTTATTCTGGCATTCTGCAGTTCAGTCCACAGATACTACCCATTTCATTGATACCAATGCATATGCAGTGTAGCTCCTTGCTTGCGAGTACTTTGGATGAGTACTCACGGTTGCTTTGCTCCCCCTTATTCCCCTTTCTATACTCGGTTGTTGCGACTAGATGATGGAGCCCAGGAGCCAGAGGATCCCAATGATGATTCTACATGGAGTTCGGCTTCACGGAGTAGTTAGGAGGTCCCAAGCAGGTTGCCTTGCCTTTTTGATTGTTGCTACTTTTGTGCTAGCCTTCTTAAGGTAAACTTGTTTAACTTATGTCTGTACTCAGATATTATTGCTTCCGCTGACTCTTGTGTCTTCGATGATATGTATTCGAGCCTTCGAGGCCCCTGGCTTGTAAAATAAAGCTTGTATTATTTTATTTGTGTCTAGAGTTGTTTTGTGATATCTTCCCGTCAGTCCCTGATCTTGGCCGTACATATTTGCGTGTATGATTAGTGTACGGTCAAATCAGGGGCATCACAAGTTGGTATCAGAGCCGACTGCCTGTAGGAATCCCCTTTCCAAACTCCTTGGCCGAAGTCGAGTCTAGTCATTGAAAAAAAAACTTTTACTAACATGGTTGTGTGTCTTACGGGCCCACATCGCCATTGGGTGGTATTAGGATCTTTTATCCCTCGACCTATACTCTGGGACTCTGATCTCTCTTCTACTCGGGTTAAATGATTTTTCTAACTCTGACTCTAGGTTCTCGTATTCCACCCGGAGAGCCGCTTCATTCCAGATGATGGCTTGATTCATCAGTAGACCTCGAAGATACTCTCCAATGTCATCCCGAGGACCTGTACTCATGCATGTGCAATTCCCTTCCACCATCAACCCCAATAGATAACTACATGCCCTTGCCATTCTTACATTCATCCCCAGTTGCTCTTTTTATTACAAGATGCATCAAATTATTCTTCGACTTTTAAGAATCTCTTGAGACACTACCTAACAGATCTTTGCCGCATGAATACCCCTATGGATAATTCCTTGCACTTATCGAGTATCCGATCATTCCTAGTTGTACATGTGTTTCACAAAAGACTTTGAAATCTTATTAGCATTCCTTGTCTTTATCATTTTAAGTCCGTTGATTCAATATGTTGAGGATGCTCGCATTCCTCAGTCGGATCCTAGAATTCATCCTCCCGGCTCAGACGTCATTTCAAACGTGAGCTGGACCTCAACCAATCTAATTGCCATTGCTTCTGATACCTTGTCTTGGAATTCATAATTCCTTTGCATTGAGATTTGATTTAGTCAGTTGTTTCTATAATCTGATCTCCTTGCATTCTTTCTTCCTCTGGTCGAGTACAGATGCTCACATTAGATCCCTTGTGGACCACCAAACCCTTTGTCGGATCTTATCCGACAACGTCCTTCATATTCAATAAGCTTGTGAGCCTTTCCTCGGATATATAATGCCCTTGGTAAAGTGTTTCCTCCGCTTTCTCAAGCATGCTCTGCTATCGAGCTTCTGTTATTTCTTCTTGAAATTTGTGGTATATGCTCCTAAGATGCCCCGGTGGGTTGAACCTATGCCTTCCCCAAACCGTATGAACCCAAAAGTTTTCGCAAGTCATACTCTTCTGTTGCTACGCCAAATAAAATTTCAACACTACAACTTTTTCGAAAAATGACAAGTGAATGAAAGGTTATGCATTGGAGAAGTGGGAGTCGACCTTCAAACTTTGTGTTCATGCCCACGGACATGATGTGGAACTTATCATGAAAGCTTCTTGCTAGAATATTTAATCATTTGAATAATTCTTTTGGTATCGTAAAATTGGATCCCTTGTAGTTATGGTTCCGACCAATCTAGCCTTATTCAATATATCTGAAAGGAAACCATTCCATTCGCTCGTCTATTCTGACAAGATTAAATGATGTGGAGCATCCTATGGACATCACCATGTCAAGAGTCCATTTGGCAAGTGATACGTGCGACATCTACTTCACATGCATAAAGGTGAATCGTCTCCTTTACATGTGCTCACTTGATAAAGGTGAGGGTCTCCCGATTTTTTGATGCGATGATAACTATCAATTTGGTGGAGACGACTTTGACGATCCGACTACAAATATGCACGATGTTGCGCCTTAGCAATCGCTAAACCAATCTCCTGAGGTTACTGACGATGCTGGAAGCACGGTCAGCGTGACCACGAAGGTCTATTCCTGCAAGCAATCGAAGAACGAGCAAGAATATGATAAAGCAATATGAATATTGCAAATATATATGAAGTATTGATAATGGTGGGGATCCGGAAGCGGTCTTGGTCTGGTCGTTGGACACAAACGAAGTACACGAAGTTGCAATGGCTAACTTTTAACTAAACAAATCCCAAGCAAAAAAGCTACTAGATGGATCTACTTATATAGGAGCAACGGGTGGCGGCCAAGGAGGTGGGAGGACATCCCAAGGCAGCCTAAAACTAACCCTAGGTCATACAAGGCTCACGGGCCCAAGTGGAGGTGATGCAACACCTTTGGGCTTGTAGTTTGACTCGGATTCTGCTGCAACGTCAGATTGTTTCGTCTATAACTCAATGCTCCGGACGAATTTGAAGGTGAATACAATTGGGTTGGAAGGAGCACGAAATCTATTTTCCAACAAAAAAAGAATCACCCAATTCGGAGTCCGTATGAAAAAGTTGTTCGCGTTTTGAGTCAGGTATGTATGTGCAGTCCGAATCTGAATCCAGAACATGAGAGACTTGGACTCTATCTTCTCTTGACCCAAAAATGACGTGAGAGGACTTTTTGAACAGAACCTAAACTTTTCCTTTTCCCTTATCTTCATATGTGGATTGTACAAATGTCCCATACACCTGCAATTACACAAAACACAAAAGTGTGTGAAGTATTTTTGTTCTGGATAACATAAATAGATTATTGAATAGTTTGCATTAGAAATCACCTGACAAATATGCATGTATGCAATATTTTTGGTCGTATCCAAGGTAGTCATGTCCTCATCATCCTCCCCTTTTTGAAAACAAAGCCGTCCTCGGTGTTGCTTAATCTGAAATATGGCTAACAAAAGAGACAAGGTGTACATGTTGTATATGTATATATCATCCATTTTAACTTCCCTTGATTTTTGCACATATGACACATGTATACATGAGTAACTTTCATAGTTCAAAAAATCTAAAGCCAAAAAATTATCAGAAGAAGTAGAAGGCATGAAAATATTGCAACTCAGTTTGCACATATAAGTGAAACTCTTATTCATTTCAAAAGATTGGCAATGTTCATCATTAAACCATCCCAACTTTGGTGAATAAACCTTACTTGCATCAAATTTACATGCTACAACATGCTTAAATAAGCAAACATGCAATAAGTCATTGGACACAGAAACATCACCAAGATTGGAGGTCATATCAAAATGATTAAACATTGGTTCTTTTGCATCAACAGTTAATTCAACGGGTGCACTCAAAATTGTTGATATTTCAGTTGTTTGATCACATGACGCATTCATGACAGTAACAAGATTCTATAAATAGGTGGTGTGCTCAAATCAACAGGTAACTCAATACATGACGCATTCAAGTTAACTAGGCCTGCAGCATTCTCATGTGAAGTTATATCATCAATACCTTTACTGTTACCTTGTCGCAAAGATGTAGCTAATGTAGGTACGGACGTTGACAATGTACCATACCCTTGAGATGATGCCGCGCTCATAATCCAAGGTGCAACGGTGGAGGAACCAACCGGCGGTGGTGAGCATGAACTGGAATAGTAGTTGTTGTAGTCACCTAATGCATCCTCCTATATCTGTCTCTCAAAGGTACAAGCACGGACATATATACCAGTAATGCAACGAGGAATATACTGAAATCTTGCCTGAATATCATGGTTCAAACCACCAAAGAATCTATTCATTGTATCATTCTCAGATTCTTCTATGTCACAATGATGCATATAAGATTTGAACTCTTGGTAGTAAGCATGAACAGTGTTGTTGCCTTGTTTAAATTGTTCAAATTTGCGAAGCAATTCACGACGATAGTAAGGAGGGAAAAATTGTTGTCTCATTATAGCTTTCAAAACTTTCCAAGTTGTGGGTTGGTTATCAATGTTTTTCTTACAATGTACACTCCACCAAACATAAGCAAAACCAGTAAATGCTCTAGTGGCTGCTCGCACTCGCTCAAGTTCAGAAAAGTCATGGTGACTAAAAACTTGTTCTACTTCAAGCTCCCAAGCTAGATAAGTAGTAGGATTAAATCTACCCTCAAATGACGGTAAAAAGATAACCTGACCATGTGCTTGTGTGTGTTGTCCCAACTCTCGTGATGGTGAAGATGTGTCCTTCGTCCAAGAAATTCTATCTTCGGAACCTGTCATGATTAGTAGAAACAAGAAACAAAATTCAAGAATAATGTTCCTATGAACTACTAGGGTGTGGTGGTAAAGCGCTCACAGTAAAGCAAATATCAATATATTACAAGTTCTTACCAAGCAGCAGGTGGTGACAGGTAACCAACGGTGTCAAATAACTCTGAAGATTGTGTAAAGCGATGGCCAGGGGAACGTATGTATACACGGTGTAGAAATATGTGGAGCTTGGTTGGCTATATATGGTAGCAAAGGTTAGCAATAATCAATTCAGAGATGCAATGTTGAATAAATGCTCAACGACGGTACTGTGCTGGTCCTAGGCTAGACCGTACTGGAGACGTGAGCCTAGAACACTAACAAAATCACGGCGCTGCACGTAAACAAGGGAGGAGCACACTCTGAAAAAAATTTCTCTTTTTTTCACTTTTTTGCATTTTTTTCTCTTTTTTTTCCTCACACTTTTTTTTCTATCTCTTTTTTTTCTCTAACTTATTTATTTTTTTCTCTTTTTTTTCTCTCTTCCTCTTTCCAAAACAAACTAGATAAGATGCAGATTGGATCTAGGGAAGATGTGAACGACCTCAACTATGATTTAGACAATGAACGATGGGTAGCACGTGGTGGAAGAGAAGACGGAAGAAGAAGGAACTGCAGAGTCTTCAGCGACCGGACGATCGGAAGCCACCGGACGTCCGACCCTCTACAGCCGCCGGACGACCGATGAACACCGAACGTCCGACAAGTCCCAGGCACCGGACGTCTGACGCTTACCGGAAATCCGGTGCCACCGATCCCGAAGCAAAACGTCGGACGACCGACGCCGACCAGACGTCCGACGCCACCTGTCCCGAGAAGAATCAGTGGACATCTGACGCGCGCCGAACGTCCAGACCGTCCTGAGCCATCGGACGTCCGACCCCTACCGGTCGTCCGGTACCTACCTGTGTGCAGCCACGAGCCTTTGGCCTTGTACCCCTCTCCCACTTACCCCTTCGTGGCTAAGACTATAAATAGACCACCTCCACCTCCTTTCTAAGGTTAGCGTTGGTTTAGCTCATACTTAGAGATAGAGCTTCGCTCATCCACATCGGATCTACTCCTCGTGAGAGACCGCGGCCTCTTCAGAGAAGATCCCTTTGGATTCAAGACCTCCTTTTGGAGAAGAACATCAAGACCTCCTCACGGAGAAGACCGGCTACCTTTGTATCGTCCGTTGTTGACTTTGGATCTTGTATCTCACCTTTGTGTTCATCGATCTAGCGCATGTGTGATCTATTCTTGTTGGTTGAGTGATTCTCTCGTGTTTCCTCTTTTGTTTTCCCTCATTTTCCCCTCGTGTTCTTCGAGTTCTTGGACGGGATCCGCTCCTTTCGTGAAAGATCGGCCCCTAGGGTTCCTACCCTACAACATCTTGGTATCATGAGCCATGTTGATCACGATTTTGGAGCCTCCCCCACCGTTTTCTAGCCTTCTTTTGCTTGATTTCGTCCTAAATTCGAAAATCCCCACCAAAAATAGCCCCCAATTTTTTTTTGTGATTTGTTGGTTTGATGATGTTTTGTTGATTTTGATCTGTGGATTTGCTTGGTTTCAAGTGGATCTAGCATCTCCCCAAGTTTCCCCATCTTTCATCCACGAAATCTCATCAATTTTGACCCCAAAATCCAAAAATTCCACCCAAAATCGCGCCCGAATCTCGGATCTGGAGTTGACCCCGATACACCGAACGACCGTCACCTTACCGGACGTCCGGATCCGCAGGAACCACCGGACGTCCGACCTAACCGGACGACTGGAACCCCATAACCCGAGCAGAATTAGTGGATTTCCGACCCAACCGGACATCCGGCGACCGGACAACCGTTTTTTCCGGACATCCACTACCTGTAGATATCAACTTCGGCTGATTTTTGTTTCGGCCATAACTAATTCATCCGGAGTCCGATTTTCGCATTCTTTAGCTTGTTTTGAAGCTCTTGACATCCCCCTTCCCACAAAAATACCACCAACATCTTTTGACTCCATCAAAGTTTGTGAATTTTGGCAAGTTTGCCTAGGCCCTCCACCATATTATCCGCTACACCACCATAGCCTTCCGCAACCTAACCAATTTTGTTCCCCATCGCATTAGTGGTTGTTTGAGTTGTGATTTGAGTCTCCTAAGGTGTTTCGTCTACTTAGAGATGGTTGCTTCTTCATCAACCACCACCACCACCACTTCCGCATAGGCTTGACCACTATACACTTCCGTCACCCCAACTTAACCCAATTTTGGTTGTGTTGTGAGTTGTGTCTCCTAAGGTGTTTCGGCTACTTAGGGACCGTGCTTCCAACTCCGACACCGTGTATAGTACACCACCTTACCCTTCATTTCCGCATTGCCTACTCGCAAAACCCATCATTGCATTTCCGCAACCACCACCACATCCCACTACCACCATTTGACATTTGAGATTTTGAGTTCGCGGTTTTCCGTTTCCTAAGGTGTTTCGGCTACTTAGGGACGAGTCTCCATCATCTTGGTATCTCCATCAAGATCACCGCCACTCATCATCGACATGGACGGGAACCTCCATATCATCTTGGTATCGTGGTATCCCTCCATTGTATATTCCCTTGCCATTGCATTTATAACACCTAGCCCATTTTGCGTCACTTGCCTATCGAGACTAGCCATTTGAGTATTGCCGGCAACGTTACTTGTGCACATTAGTGATCCACCCTTCCATTGCATACATACCATATCATATTGGTATCATCATATCATCCCTTGTGCCTCAAGATCGTTCCCGCATATACACAATTGTGCTATTTCCTTGTCCACATTGGAGTGATCATTGATCCACTTTCAACTTCGGTCAAGGTACATTTGGTATTCGTTCTTCTCTTTCTCCCACTCTCATTTGCTTGAGTCTTGTGATGGATAGGCAAGGCATTTCATCTTCGGTCTACAACAACGACGAGTTCGATGCCGCGAACAACCCCACCGACGCCAAGATGCAAGCTCAAATGGAGGAGATCAAAGCCCTCATCAAGTCCTACAAGCGGTCTTCCTCATCTTCGAGAAGACGCTCAAGAGCACATGCCTCTGAGCTACCATCTCCGACAAGGTCACATCGGCATCGACACCATCACCACCATGAACGTGAAGGTCAAGAGCTCAACACCAACAACCGCTCAACGACTTCACCATCGCCCTTGGCATCTTCGCCAAGCGACTTCAAGGCATCTTCGCCTACGGACATACGACATCTTCTCCCACAAGCACCTCAAGAGAAGCTCCCCAAGCTCAAGTCCACGACTTCCACGAGCTACTACGACCTCGACATCGACCACGCGATTCCTTTCGATGGGACTCAAGAACCCGAGGAGTATCTCGAGTGGGAGCGTTTGATGGATGACTACCTCAAGCTACATCAAGTTCCTCCCAAAGATCAAGTGAAGTGCGCCACAAGGAACTTCCACGACTACGCGTCCACATGGTGGCTTCACGCACCTTCGGAGACCTACGACATGAGTTGGCCCAAGACGAAGAGACTACACGGAAAACTTTTACGCCAATTGGAGAACACCACCCAAGGATCCAAGTCCATCGACGCATACTTCAAGGAGATGAAGATTGCCTTGCGACGAGCCGGCGTGGACGACCCCGTTTCGATGAAGTTCCACTTCATGATGGGATTGCACAACAACATCTCAAAGACGATCTTCCTTGAGAACTACAAGTCCCTCGACGACAACTACATTGGTGCTCTCAAGGCGGAACAAGAACTCATGAAGGCCAAAGCTTCTCCACCCCAAGCTCACTTCGTGACGACCAAGCTCCATGAGAACGAGCATGAGGCTAGTACCACCATGATGTCCATGCCCGACGAGCTCCAACACGATGCTCCCAAGTTCGACTTCACCGCCATCCCTCTTTGTGGCATTGACGATGCCGAGTCTACTTCGACTCTTTTTCAAGATGGTGCCGCGACGACTACGACTACGGACACCATCAAGGACCAAGATTTGGAGGCGAGCGACATGGTGACGAGCAAGGATGATGTTTCCATCTTAGGAGGCGAGAGTGATGATGTGCCATCTTTGGCCTTCATCCACGGTGACAACAACAAGATGGTTGAGCATGGGATTTTCCCTTCGACCACGGCGACGTATGATGACTTGAGTGACTTGTGCCACCATATTGAGAGTGAGAGTGACTTCACCACTAGCCCCATAGATGTGTTACCCCAATTCCCATGTGAGGAGAGCCACAACCCCCACCACTTGAGTGAGATGAGTGACTCCACCATACGTGAGATTGAGTGCACCTATTTTGTGGGAGCGAGTGAACCACCACATAGAGAGAGTGAGATAGTTGATAGGTCATGTGAGGCCACTTTTAACACTAACGACTTGACCTCTACCTCTATTGTGTCTTCTCATTTGGTGCTAGGTCCCTTATATGATGGCGCGCCGATTCTCAACGACTTCGTCCTACCTTTGGACAAGACGATGGCCATGGTGGAATATAATGCACCCCCCACATGGTTCCATCACAATGATGATCTTGACCACCATTCGGTCTTACCCACCTCACCCACACCATGTGAGTGGAATGACAAAGGTAACATAGGTGAAGGTGATGCTCTTGTCCCACTAGTGGACTATCATGACATTGATTGCTTGCATGATGTTGATCAACCTATTTCCATGCTTCATCCTAGTGTGACTTCCCCATGTGATGATTTACCCATTTATGATGAGTATGATGATTGCCATGTGGAGTCTATTAGTTGTGATGCCATGTTACATAGGATTTCTTGTGCTAATTCTCTCGGTCACATCATGTTTGCCAATCTGCTTGACTTGTCATATGCTATGCATGAGATCGACCACATGTCATATTTGCAATATCTTCATAGTGACTATGCATATGCTATTAAAATGAACCCAATTTGCACATATGGCATAGATGACAAGCCTATGGTTATTGGCATTTGTTTCTCTTGTGATGATATTGACATGCTACCTTTGCATCATTTATCTCATATGCCATGCCATAACCACATAGCTTCGGATATGCATTGTTTTGGATGTTGTCCATTTTCTCCATATGATGTTTCCAACATTGCTCATGAGGAGACCACCATAGTTTCCTCATACATTTTAGGAGATTGTGATCACTCCCACCCATTGCATGATCCATATACTTGTATGCTCAATTTACATCCCCATCGTGTCATACACAATAACTATTCTTTCATGATGGATGACATGTTCTTATACCATGCATCAAATTTCTTTGAGCGATGCTTATCTTGTGCTAACTTTCACGTGCACATACACATCATGATGGATGATGTGTACATTTACCACACACACAATTTCTTTCGTTTGTGTCTCTTTTGTGTAGGTACCTATGAATTCTTGTCAACCTCGCAATCCCACTAGTTGACAAAACAAGCTCTAGAGAGCAACGATGACTTGGGATCCCATGGATTGTCTTTCCCACCGCCCTCTTCGTGCAAAGACTTGGCACAATTCTTCTACATGACCCTCACTTGGCTATGGGTTATTGTCCACTGCATATTCTATGCCCATCTTGCCATGTTCACTTTGCATGTTATGCTCATTACTATGCTTTTGCCATGCATTCGTGACCCATGCTTTGCATTACACATGATGATTGATTCTCATACTTGTATGTGTATTTGCAAGCTTGGTGGAGACATTGCTTGTTATTGCCATGTTTGCTTTGTGCCCCATGCCTATGATGATACTATGATCTTGCTTTGTGTTCGTGCTTGCGATATATCATCTACATTGCCTATGACTATTATTTGCTCACATGGCATGATTGGCATGCTTTCCGCTAATATGTTGCATCTTCGCACTACTAGCTTGCACGACTCGATTACTATGCTTGACTTGATTGCCTCACACATGATGAACAATTGCTCTTTCTATTGTGTTGAGTGCCACACGATATTCACTACACCCAATGCACATTATGCTTGGATTGTCTTGCACTTGACACATGTGTTTAGACACTTCATTTTATTTGGTGTTGTGGATGATTCCTATGCCTACCATAGACCTCTCATTGAGCAATTTGTGAATGATTGCTATGAATTTGAGGTAGATGCTTCCTCACTTGTCCAACATATTTTCATCAATACCTCACATTTACATGCTTGTCCCCAGGATATCCTTGATTATGCTCAATTTATGTGCTTACATGCCATGTCACAATCCTTTGTCAAACCATATGCTTTGCATGATGACGACACTTGTTTGGTGAATAACCTCTTGAATGCTTGGTTTTGCACTAACGCTAACCACATTTGTTTTTCCAAGTTTTTGTTGTCCTTGCTCATTTTGAAGGAATCACTAGACGGTGCGACATTGGAGAGTGCCCATTTCGAGCTTCAAGATGACGAGAACTTGGTGATCGACCACTCCTACATGGCGACGCCATCTCTTTCCCATGGTGATTTGGATTCCGATCCGAGGTCGGATCTTTCCCAAGGGAGGGGAGATGATGCGGGGCATCCTATGTACATCACCATGTCAAGAGTCCGTTTGGCAAGTGACACGTGCGACATCTACTTCACATACATAAAGGTGAATCATCTCCTTTACACGTGCTCACTTGACCCCTTCGAGGATGGTATACTACTTGACACCCCTCTCGTGTGCATGCATAGGTATTGTCGGAACTTCACGGATGACGAGGAGGAGTGCAAGCGCCAAGGAACACCTACACCATCCGCGAGGGAAGCCTGGAAGAGAAGACGGAAGAAGAAGGAACTGCAGAGTCTTCAGCGACCGGACGAACGAAAGCCACCGGACCTCCGACCCTCTACAGCCGCCGGACGACCGACGAACACCGAACGTGCGACAAGTCCCAGGCACCGGACGTCCGACGCTTACTGGAAATCTGGTGCCACCGATCCCGAAGCAAAACGTCGGACGACTGACGCCGACTGGACGTTCGACGCCACCTGTCCCGAGAAGAATCAGCGGACGTCCGACCCGCGCCGGACGTCCGGACCGTCCTGAGCCACCGGACGTCCGACCCCCACCGGTCGTCCGATACCTGCCTGTGTGTGCAGCCGTGGGCCTTCGGCCTTGTACCCCTCTCCCACTTACCCCTTCGTGGCTAAGACTATAAATAGACCACCTCCACCTCCTTTCTAAGGTTAGCGTTGGTTTAGCTCATACTTAGAGATAGAGCTTCGCTCATCCACATCGGATCTACTCCTCGTGAGAGACCGCGACCTCTTCGGAGAAGATCCCTTTGGATTCAAGACCTCCTTTTGGAGAAGAACATCAAAACCTCCTCACGGAGAAGACCGGCTACTTTGTATCGTTCGTTGTTGACTTTGGATCTTGTATCTCACCTTTGTGTTCATCGATCTAGCGCATGTGTGATCTATTCTTGTTGGTTGAGTGATTCTCTCGTGTTTCCTCTTGTGCTTTCCCTCATTTTTCCCTCGTGTTCTTCGCGTTCTTGGACGGGATCTGCTCCTTTCGTGAAAAATCGGCCCCTAGGGTTCCTACCCTACATCATTAAAGTACCTGCTATCGCAAGTCAATGCTCCAATTCAATTTCTATTCTGATTTGCCTTTGAGTATACCCTCTGGTATCTCGAGAATATCATGGAACTACATACCTTCTTATGAGTTCTTCATCAACTATTATTTTCGCCGATTCCAATCCACCCCCAGGTTACGAGTTAATAGACACTCGAGAACACCAATAAGTGAATCGATTCCCCACTCTGATTCAATAACTCTAAGTAATTTTTGTTGCTTACGAGTTAATAATCATTTAAGTCATTCCTTGCATGATCGGCTATATCATTAGCATTCTAAATTTTAACTATGCTACCTGGTCCTTCGTCCCGGAGCATAATTTTTGATGATGAGCTAAGCTTACGTCTCTCTTCCTCGTCATATTGTTTCACCTCGAACAGCAAGCTTGATTCTGAGTTGGAGACGTATCGGTGGTTCCAATAATCTTTCGCTACAACACTCATTTTGCTTGATGCAGTCATTGTTCAATTACATCTTCATGAAACATGTCGGCAAATGTGTGGTGATCATCATCAACATTCTAAGCGTTTCCAGGATATCAATCGAATTCATGATGAGAGATATCATCCTTGCCCCGTCGATGATTACATTAACATCGACAACATTCTTGCAATTCCCCAACAAAAAACTGGTTCATGGTTTGTGTTGTACCTTGAGTTCCTTGCTATCTTGCATATGTTATGTTTTACCTTGGAGTATTACCATCTTTTATGTCAAGGATGTCATGGGAATTTCACCACCTCTTGAGAATTCTTATACAAGTGATACTTATCACTATTACCATTCTTTTCTTGGTCCCCCTGTTGTTTCTAACTGGAATATTGGCAATTGAACTATGATGTGCGAATTCAAAACTTCTAGCAACCCTATTGCTTTGAAGTGAATAGTCGATATTTCATTTTAATTCTTTTGTTCATTAAGTCAGCATTCTAACATTGATCGTGCAACCCAGCCCATATTTCGGGTGCACCTGTCAACCAATGTTTAATCTTGGATGTTTTCCTCGAACATACATCATTATATCATTTGATTAACAAATGTTATCTCCTTGTTCACATAATTGTGGAAATCCATCCTTTTGAAATCTCGATGTTATGTCGCTGAGTCCATCGGCCACCTCCTCATCCTCTCCTTGGTTTAATGATGAACTCTTGTTTCGAAACTCGCTTCCATAGTTCAATTCCCGAGAATCTTATAATGTCATCTCGACAACTTGTGTTCCACCTTTCTTCTCAGGCATCCTGAGTCTGAGTTATCCTGACACCAATCAGATCTGAATCTCGATCAGATATGATGGTTGGAACATATTTCCAAAAGTTATCACATTGGTCTTTATGTGACCCGGTAAGGTGATGTCGTGCCTAGCACACCTAGCCCGAGGCCCTGTTCTTATAGATTACGTTTCGGCAAGGTTATCCATTCCTTCCATGAGGAAATTGTAAGACTTATTCTACAAGTTATTCCTGATGGATCCTTTGTGTTTCCAAAGTATGATCTTCACCCGTTGACCATGCCAATGCTATCTCGAAGCATGTCTATGGTATTCTGATTTTCAACTAGAACATTTGAAGCCCAATGATAAATGTTGCCTGCTCAATTATCCAAACACCGTTGTATGGGTAATGTCATGAAATTTCCCTCCCCTACCTAAAGAGTTTTCTACATTATTGCCTGTGATGGATATCATGCTCTACTTGTCCTTGGGAAGGATATACCCTTTAAATATGTGTTTAAACACATTTTCCTTTCCATTGTTCTGTTTAATCTGATAATCATATTTTCCTTCACATTGGTTGGTTTAACGTTTCTTGTGATCTATATGATCTAAGTAGTAATATTCTTCTGCTTATGCAAACACATTGGTGTACGACCATGTCCATAAGACCCTCTTGCTTTTGTTGATGACATTCCAGTAACCACCGATGGACGAGAACTTTGCCTATTGGTCCGCCTCGTTTCAACGAGCAGGAGAATGGTTTTCATCATCCCTCGCCCTTGGTGCTGGTGTTGTTGCTGACATAAATGACTGGCTATTCTCAGACATGCCTTACTTGCATGATCGTGCAACACATCACTGCCTTCCTGCTTTTAGCCCACATGGTGGGCCCATAACCGACAGTTCCACAGGATCGAAACCTGACTCTCCTATACACCCCCTGTTCTTAAGGTTGTTCCTCGCACTTGGCCTCGTATGTAATTCACGAGCCACCTTTTGATACATCATCAATTCTGGTATCAGACACAATACTTATTCCAATTACTTTGAACCACTTTCATGCCCCGTTTCAAGCATCGAACGGTTGTCTGCCCGCTCAAAACTTCCCATGATACCTCCTTACTTTTCACTTGATATTTTCTTAAGTTTCAATTCGAGAGTTACTTCCGCCACCTTCCTCGATGTTATCGACCAGATAGTCAACCTTGCAGAGGTTCGTTCTCCCGGAATGACCACCCTTTATTCTTTCGTAAGTACGATGGAGCCCCCCCCCCCAAAAAAAAAGATGTCGACTTCATCATGATGACCTGGAATATAGAATTGAGGACATCAACGAAACGGATTAACTTCTTCGAGAAGAGTAGCCAAGACCGAGAATATCCGTTAGAATTTCGTAACTAGACTTTTCCCCCTTACTCCGCCTCTTAAATCTCGGGACGAGATTTCTTGTAGTGGAGGAGATTTGTAACGCCCGGATAATTCTACTACAGTAACCCTCTACTAATGTTGCCATGTCACTGATGTCACTCATGTTAACCCCGCGATAATCCGAATCCGATTCAAATTTAAATTCGAAATAAAGGCAAAACATCAAAATAATTCAATAAAAACCAAAATGTTCGGGTTGTGTCAGATTATGCATAGGTGATTATGATCAAGGATCCACATTTTTATATAATGTGTAAATGCACTAAAGTAATCTAAATGGTAGCCAAAACATTATTTAAATGCCTTTGGTATTTTATAAAATACTAAACTATTTTATTTTGGGTTAAAACCTTTTGTGGCAAAGGGTTATTTTGAAACGTTATTTTAGGAGCTATTGTCATATTTTACTAACTAAAAAATAATGTGGAACAAAAATTTAAAATAGGAAAGAAATAGAAACCAATAGGAAACATAAAATAAAACTAAAAATAGAATAAAGCAACCCCCTCCCTCCCCAACTGGGCCTCAGCCCAGCCAGCGGCCTACCAGGTCGGCCCACCGCGCCCCCCGTATGGCCTTCCCAGGCCCTAACCCACCGGCACCCCCACTCTCCCCACACTCGATCTCCCTCCCCCCGATCTAGATCGGATAAGGGCACCGGACGTCGCCGCCCGGAGACGCCACCCCGTCGCAGCCTCGACCACTCCGTTGTCGACCTCGTCGCGCATCCCCAGCCTCCTCCCCGAGCCCCGCTGCCGATTGCCCTACGCACCCGCGGTGAGGTCCCCGGCCTCGCTTCCTCTTCCCTTCCCTTCCCCGTTCAGTCACCGCGGCCACTACCGCCGCTCGCGCACCCGACGCCGTGCTTCCCGCGCCCGTCCCACGGTCTCCACGCCCCGACCACGCCCGATGCGTGCACCCCTGCCTCCGCGCACCGTTGCCCGACCCCGGCCGCCCGCGTCGGCCAAGCCCCGCCTGGCGCCCTCGCCGTGTCCGCCTCCTACAGCCTCGCTGGTTTGCTCTGGTGCGCAGCCGCATGCCTGCGCCATCGCGCTCATCGCGCCCTCGTGCGTCGCTCGCGCCCGCCGTCGACCGTGGCTCCCGCTATCGCCCCTGCCTACGCCGCTGGCCGCTCCCCTCCAGGCCACGCCCAACCTCCCGGCCACGCTCCCACATGCCGGGCTCGCTTGCCTCGCCTGCTGTCACCACCCACGCCGCTCGCCCCCATCGCCGCCCACATCCCGCCTCGCTCCTCGTCGCCCGCTAGCGCACCGCCGCCCCAGCACGGCTCCGACGGCTCCTCTGGTCGCCGCAGAACACCACCGTCGCTCGCCGCCGCCCGCCTACCGCGCCGTCCCGCTTGGCCGCCAAAGCCGCGCCCCGCGGCTAGCCTGGGTGAGCGCCGAATCGGGCTGGCGCCCAGCGCCCGTCGCCCGCTCACGCGCAGCCCTGTTAGCCCGCGCTCGTTCAGGCCTCTGTGCCACTGAACAAAGGGGCCCACCCTGGAATGATTTAAAAATAATAATTAAAAGAAATAAATAATAATTAAAATGTTAATTAATTAACTTAATTAACACTATTTAGTTAACTAATTAACTCTAATTAACCTCCTAATTAAATGTTAACTAATAGTTAGTCTTCAGCCTATGACATGTGGGACCCAGACGTCAGTTTGACTGGTCAACGGTCAGAGTTGACCCCTAATGTCATGCTGATGTCATACTGATGCAATAAATGATTCTCGAATTAAATTAATCTTTTAATTCTAGAAAATGAATTATTAATTTTAAAATTAATATAAAATAATCCATAACTCGGATGAAAATACCTTATACATGAAAGTTGCTCAGAACGACGAGACAAATTCGAATACGCAGCCCGTTCGTCCGCCACACATCCCTAGCATAGCGAACATGCAACTTTCCCCTCCGGTTCATCTGTCCGAAAACGCAAAACACCGGGGATATTTTCCCGGATGTTTCCCCCCTTCGCAGGTATCACCTCCTATTGCATTAGGGCACTGCTAGCACCGTTACTTGTCATGTCATGCATCGATATGCATCTGTTTGCTTTATATTCACTATTTCTCCCCCCTCTTCTCTCCGGTAGACTACGAGACTGACGCCGCTGCTAGTGCCCTGATCGACTACATTGTTGACGACCCCTACTTGCCAGAGCAACCAGGCAAGCCCCCCTTGATCACCAGATATCGCCTATTCTTCTCTCTGCTGCTTGCATTAGAGTAGTGTAGCATGTTACTGCTTTTCGATAATCCTACTCTGATGCATAGCCTGTCTTTGCTACTACTATTGTTACCTTTACCTGCAATCCTAAATGCTTAGTATAGGATGCTAGTATTCCATTAGTGGCCCTACATTCTTGTCTGTCTGCCATGCTATACTATCGGGCCATGATCACTTGGGAGGTCATCACGGGTATATACTTGTATACATAATAAGTGATACATGTGGTGACTAAAGTCGGGCGGCTCGTAGAGTACCCGCAAGTGATTCCGATGTGGGGCTGAAGAGGCAGGTGGCTCCATCCAGGTAGTGGTGGGCCTGAGTTCTCGACGGCCCCCAACTGTTACTTTGTGGCGGAGCGACAGGGTAGGTTGAGACCACCTAGGAGAGAGGTGGGCCTGGCCCTCGTCGGTGTCCGTGGTTACATCAATTAACACACTTAACGAGATCTTGGTATTTGATCTGAGTCTGGCCACTGGCATATACGCACTAACTATGCGGGAACAGTTATGGGCACTCGACGTCATGGTATCAGCCGAAGCCTCCTAGACATCAGCGACTGAGCGGCTCGCGCCGGGTTGGACCGCGTAACAGAGGTTGCTAGGTGATGTAGGGTAGAACCCTAGTGGCCCGATCTCTCACGAAAGGAGCGGATCCCGCAAAGAACGCGAAGAACACAAGGAGGGAAACGAGGGGAAAATCACAAGGGGAACACAAGAGAACATTCAAACCAACAAGTATGATCACACATGTGCTAGATTCTCGAAACACAAAGAGAGATACAAGATCCAAAGTCAACAACGCACGATACAAGAGGTAACCGGTTCTTCTCTGTGAGGAGGTCTTGAATCCACAAGGGGATCTTCCCATGAGGGGTCTTGAATCCAAGGTGGATCTTCTCCATAGAGGGGCCGCGGTCTCTCTCGTGGAGTAGATCCGATATGGATGAGCGAAGCTCTATCTCTCAAATGAGTTGTCACAACGCTAACCCTAACTAGAAGGAGGTGGGGGAGTATATATAGTCTAAGCCACGAAGGGGTAAGTGGGAAAGAGGGATACATGGGCCCTTGGCCCGTTCACTATGCGCAAACAGGCGCCGGATGTCCGGGCTGGGGGCTAGATGTCCGGGGCTTCATGACGGGCCGGATGTTCAGGCTGGCCTGGGTCTTCCAGACGCATTCGGTGATGGAGGGGCCGGATTTCCGGGCAAATGGGCTGGATGTCCGGGGCTTCAGGAGGATCCGGATGTCCGGGGTGATGGTCGGATGTTCGGGCGGCGCTGGACCTTTGCGATGCTCTCTGGATGGCCGATGTCGGATTTCCGGGGCTCAGGCCGGATGTCCGGCCGCTGTAGCAGCTGGCCCTTCTTCCTTCTCCTTCCTTCACTTCCGTGCACGCTTGGCCTTGGTCCTTGGGCTCTCCATGGTCTCCTGGGGTGTACCTGAGTATGCACAAGGTCCGCACTTGAAGTAGCATCCATGCCTTACATGCAGAAAGGGAAGATTCAGAAAGGAGCGAGTTCACCTTGTGTCCAATGGCGTATGCTCGAGTGTACATGGGGATGATCGTAGGATGCTCCGCATCATCTCCCCTCCCTTGGGAGCGATCCGACCTCGGATCGTGATCCTCATCACCATGCAAACGGTTGTCGTGGACAGACTTATAGTTGGACGAAGTGGAAGACATGGCGCAATCCAAGTACTCCAAGGTGTCTCCAGAGTGGTACACATGCAAAAAGAGCAAACACAAACGACACTCGGAAATACAATGGTTAGTGCACAGAAAGTGTCCATCATGTAAGAATGAGTCTGTGCGACAAGATTGATCATGACAAGGTGCATGAACCTTATCCAAAAGAGATGGAATGGTATGCAAAGCATTCATGGGAGCAAAAGCATTCATTATGCACACAAATGTGTTGTGAATATGATCAATACAACCATGGTGCAAAATGATGTCATAGTGAGACGGTTTATCAATAGCATGAATATGGCAATGGATGCTCAAGATGAGTATGTGATCATGCAATTGATGATGGGCAATATGATCATGATGTATGAATATGCCATCAAGGAAGATCACAAAAAATTTGCTAAGAAAGTGCACAAGCTCATATATCATGGATGACATGGGAATACAAGATGCAAAAAGGCAATCATGATGTGAGTCAATGCATGCATAAGATGCAAATTTCTCATGTGTATGATATGTCCATCGAGCATGACATGTGTGAACACAATCAACAAATATGGAGGTGTTGGTATACCAATGCTCGATGTCGTGGCATGAGTGGAGGTTCGAAGGTGCATCCAATAAGTCCGAGCGCTCCTCAACTTGAAGGTCCATGGGTTCCATCTCCAATGTCGGTCCTCCATCCAATAGATGTAACATGTAGACAAGAAGAAGGAAACAGCAATGAAAGAGTGACCCATCCAATATGCATATTTGAGGATGGCTCAAAGGGAAAGAGTTCACCTTTAGGAGATTCTCGCAAATGTTGGTGTTGCACATCGTGCATGCCTTCACATGACCAAATTGTGTCATGACAGTATCGCCTTGTGAATCCTTCAACATGAAAGAACATGACAAACACTCGTAAAAACAAATGAGGTTAGCGGAAAACCTATCATTCATGCGGTAAAATACCCAACAAGTGTATGCATCATGCTCATCATAAGAAAGGACAAGGGAGCATTTTATAGTATGGAGGCATATAATGCGAGAACAACCAAATTCAATAGGCTCAATCAAACAAGCATGCATCACAAGTAAGGTGTCCAAGTCTCCAAGATCAATAAGCATAATTTGAGGCAAGCGACAATGAACAAGATGTATCAAGTGAGAGGCACGAGCATATATGTCATCAACCCAAGAAAGCGAGTAAGAAAGGAACATGGGTGATGCGACAAAGCAAGCAATCATATGAATCAAGACAAGCAAGCTAGTAGTGCGAAGATGCAACGTACTAGAAGGAATCATGTCAAGTATGTCATGTGTGCAAATAGTGTGCATGAATAACTCACATGACATAGCACAAGCATGAAAGTAGGATATGTGCAAACTAGCATCAATAGTATGAGGCACATGATAAACATGGCAATAGCAACAAGGATCTCCACCAAGCATGCAAATACACATAGGAGTAGCATAATTGTGAATCATGGGTAGATGCAAGCAAGGGTCACAATTGCATGGTAAAGGCATAGAAGCAAGCATAGCATGCAAAGTGAACACGGTAAAATGAGCATCAAGCGACAAGCGGTATGTAGCCCATAGCCGTGTGAGAGCCAAGTGAGAGAGATGCGCATAGTTGTTGCGCGAAGAGAGCGGTGGGAAGGATAGTTGACTGGATCCCAAGGCATCTTTGCTCTCAAGAGCTCATTTCGTCAACTCTTGGGATTGAGAGGTTGACGAGTATACATGAGTTCCTACACAAAACAAAGACAAATGAAAAATTGTGTGTGCGTGGTAGATGTACACATCATCCATCATGATGCGCACGTGCTTGTGTTGGTTAGCACAAAATATCCAATGCTAAAACAAATGAGATGCGTGATATAGAAACATGTAATCCATCATGATAGGTTTGTTGTTATGTATAGAATAATGGAGACTCAAATTGGGCAATGCATCATGATTTATATGTAGAGCATTGTTATTCATGGAATGCATATGGTGCAAGCAATTATGAGAATCATGAAAAGTTTGGAATGCATCAAAATCTCCTAATATGTATGAGGAAACTATGGGGGTCTCCTCATGAGCATTAATGGAAACATCACATGGAGAATATTGACAACATTCAAAACAATGCATATTTGGAGCTATGTGATCATGGCATGGCATAGTAGATGAATTGCGCAAATCGTGTAAAGGAAGCATGGCAATATCATCACATGAAAAACAAAAGTCAATGACCATCATCTCGTCATCTATGCCATAAGTGCAAATTGTATTGATTTTAATGGGGCATGCATAGTTACTATGTTGAAATTGAAAAGATGCAATATGGGATATCTCACTCATAGCATATGACAAGGTTAATGGATTGTCAAACATGATGTGACCAAAAGAATTTTCACATGATATCCTATGGAGCATAGCATCACAACTAGGCAACTCGACATGCTCGTCATCATATTCATCATAAATAGTTAAGTCATGACATGAAGAAGTCACACTAGCATGAAGCATGGGTATAGGTATGTCAACATCATGCAAGCAATCATTCGTAAAATAGTCCACTAGGTGGACAAGAGAAGCACCATTACCTATGTTACCTTTGGAGCCTCGCTCATGTGTTGTAGGTGAGGTGTCGAAGACCAAGTCGTGGTCATCTTCATCTTGATGGAACCATGTGGGGGTGCATCTTCTTCCACCATGGCCATCGTCGTCTCCATTGGAGGTATGTACTCGTCGAGGATAGGCGTGTCGTCATGTAGGAGACCTAGCACCAAAGAAAACACACTCGGAGTAGAGATTAAGTTGTTAGAAAACATAGTGGCCTCATGTGCCGTGTCAACTACCTCACTCACTAAGTGTGGTGGCTCACTCACTCCCTCTTCGATGCTCTCAAGTGTGGGGCTAGTGGTGGTCGGACTCATCCTCTCATAGGAAATGCTCTCAATGTCATGTATGGTGGAGTCACTCATGTCACTCATGTGTTGGTGGCTTTCCTCACATGGCAATTGGGGCATCTCATGGCATATGGGTGTCGGAGAGATGTAGGTGCAAGTGTCTCCATGCTCAATCATGCCGTGGTCGTAGCTGTGGATGAAGGCCGAAGATGGCACATCATCACTCTCCTCTAAGACCAAAGATAAGGTCTCATGTGCGGTCTCGTAGCTTGACTCGGAGAATGAGTCCTTTTGGGGCGCCATCTTCATGTAGTTGAAGAGGTTCATGCTCGTCGCCGTGGTCGAAGGGGATGGCCCTTGCTCGACCTTCTTGTCGCCATCTTGTTGTAGGAGGCCCATATGATGTGGCACCTCGTAGGTCGTCTCCATGACCGAAGGGAATGTCCCATGCTCGGTCATCTTCCTTGGGAGGCTTCCGAAGATGGAAGTGTCGCCCTCGCTCGTAGTTGTTCGCCTTGTACTTGATGATGTCGTTGTAGGCGAACTCACATGAGGTAGGCGAAGATGTCGTACGTCCAAAGGCGAAGATGCCTTGATAGCACTTGGCGAAGATGCCAAAGTGGTGGTGGTGGCAGCCGTAGCGCCATCTTGGTGGTGCTCGTCTCGCGGTCATCTCTTGTGCTCATGAAGTTTGGACTTGACGTGAAGTAGCGCTTGTTGGGACTTGTGCATTTGCGCTTGGTGAGCATCGTCATGATGATGTTGGCGTTGTCGCACTTGGGCTCGTAGTAGATGTTGTTCGTCGTCGTCGTCCACATGTTGCTTGGAGGTGACTTGCCCTTCATGACGAGGTGGATCACGAACGTGATGGTGGTCGCCATGGAGATGTGGACGTGGACGACTTGCGCTTGCATCCTTTTTTGCGCTCCGAAGACTTGTGACTTGAACGTCGCCGCCTTGAGGATGATGAAGGGGAAGAATGGTTGATCAACAAGGTCCGAATCTCCTCCATCCTTGCATCTTGCTCCTCCTTTTGTGCGGAAAGCTTGTTGTCGATGTAGTCCCTTTTCCTCGCTTCGGAGTGGAGAATGTCAAGGGAGAGGTTCTCGATGCACTCTCGCAATCTTGATTGTGCGCCTTGCATTTGTCGTCGTAGATCGAAGATTGACGCTTTGGTGATGTAGTTGTTCACGCCGTCATTGTTGTCGAAGACCGGAGATGAAATGCCTTGCCTATCCATCACTCCAAGAGAAAAATGTGAGTGGTAGAAAGAGAAGAACAAATACCAAATGTACCTTGACCGAAGTTGAAAGTGGATCAATGATCACTCCAATGTGGACAAGGAAATAGCACAATTGGTACCAATTCTTGTTGGTTTCTCACACCTACACAAATAAGGATTATGGTGGAGCTCGGTGAGGATAGTGGCACAAAAATTTGATGCGAAATGTTAGCAAGAGTCAATAATGTTGAAAGAGATTCACAAATCCGCAAGTGTAACAAGTAGACCAATAGCAATATGTGGCACACGGAAACACACGCACAGATAGATAAATGGGGTCATGCAACCAAGGGATGAGCTCAAAATGTGGAATCCATGGAAAATGCTCTTGTTGCACAACTCTACAGAGACGCTAGCATGATTTCTCAATAGGCGGATATGACACTTGTGCACAACCTATAGGAGACAAAAATGCAACGACTTCTATCCCAAGTATGCTATGTATGATGTTCCGGTGGTATGATCCAAGATGATCAGATATGACAATCTTATATGCAATGTGGTATGATGCTATGGCACTTGCTTACAAGCTTCTTTGCTCTTTCTCTTTTGCTTAAAATCTTTGTCTTTTTTTTGTATATGTCCACTTTGCGAAATGCACAAACCAAGATAGCTATTGTGTATATGCGGGAACAAACTTGAGGCACACGAGATGGTATGATACCAATATGATATGGTATGTATGCAATGTATGGTGTAGATCACTAATGTGCACAAGTAACGTTGCCAGCAATACTCAAATGGCTAGTCTCGATAGGCAAGTAACGCAAAATGGGCTAGGGGTTAACAATGCAATGGCAAGGGAATATACAATGGAGGGATACCACGATACCAAGATGATATGGAGGTTACCGTCTGTGTCGATGATGAGTGGCGGTGATCTTGATGGAGATACCAAGATGATGGAAACTCGTCCCCAAGTAGCCAAAACACCTTAGGAAACGGAAAAACCGCGAACTCAAAATCTCAAATGTCAAAATGGTGGTAGCGGGATGCGGTGGTAGTTGCGGAAGCTCAATGGGATTGTGGAAATGCCATGATGGGATATGCGAGTAGGCAATGCGGAAGTGGAGGGTAAGGTGGTGGATTATACACGGTGTCGAAGTTGGAAGCACGGTCCCTAAGTAGCCGAAACACCTTAGGAGACACAACTCACAACACAAACAAAATTGGGTTAAGTTTGGTTGCTGGAAGTGTATGGTGGGCAAGCCTATGCGGAAGTTATGGTGGTGGTTGATGAAGAAGAGACCATCCCTAAGTAGCCTAAACACCTTAGGAGACTCAATCACAATTCAAAAAACCTCAAATGCTATGGGGAACAAAATTGATTAGGTTGCAGAAGTCGGTGGTGGTTATGCGGATGATATGGTGGAAGCCCTAGGCAAAGATGCCAAAGTTCCAAATATTTGATGGAGTTAAATGGAGATGGTTGTATTTTTGTGGGAAGGGGGATGTCAAGATCTTTTCAATGAGCTAAAGAACGTCAAAAACGGACTCCGGATGAATTAGTTATGGATAAAGCGGTGAAACGGGGGAGGCTGAAATCCCAGGGGCCGGACATCCGGGCTTGGGGGCCGGATATCCGGGGGCTGATGTCCAGAACCGTGCGGAATTTGTGCTCCAGGAGCCAGAAGTCCGGCTTGGGGCCCGGATGTCCGGCCCGACGATTCCATATCGGGATTTGGACTTTGAAACTTGATTTGGGGCGGAAATTGATGATTTGGGGGGCAAAATTGGATGGATTTCGTGGATGAAAGGTGGGGAAACTTGGGGAGAAGCTAGATCTTCTCAAGACACAACGAATCCATGGATCAAAATCAACAAAACTTCCTCAAACCAACAAATCATAAAAAAATTGGGGCTATTTTTGGTGGGGATTTTCGAATTTAGGATGAAATCAACAAAATTAGGCTAGAAGACAAAAAGGGGAGGCTCCGAAATCGTGATCAACGTGGCTCTGATACCAAGATGATGTAGGGTAGAACCCTAGTGGCCCAATCTTTCACGAAAGGAGCGGATCCCGCAAAGAACGCGAAGAACACGAGGAGGGAAACGAGGGGAAAATCACGAGGGGAACACAAGAGAACACTCAAACCAACAAGTATGATCACACATGTGCTAGATCCTCGAAACACAAAGAGAGATACAAGATCCAAAGTCAACAACGGACGATACAAGAGGTAACCGGTTCTTCTCCGTGAGGAGGTCTTGAATCCACAAGGGGATATTCCCATGAGGGGTCTTGAATCCAAGGTGGATCTTCTCCATAGAGGGGTCGCGGTCTCTCTCGTGGAGTAGATCCGATATGGATGAGCGAAGCTCTATCTCTCAAATGAGCTATCACAACGCTAACCCTAGAAGGAGGTGGGGGAGTATATATAGTCTAAGCCACGAAGGGGTAAGTGGGAAAGAGGGATACATGGGCCCTTGGCCCGTTCACTGTGCGTAGACAGCCGCCGGATGTCCGGGCTGGGGCCGGATGTCCGGGGCTTCGCGACGGGCCGGATGTTCGGCTTGGGGGTTGGTTGTCCGGGCTGGCCTGGGTCTTCCAGATGCATTCGGTGATGGAGGGGCCGGATTTCCGGGCAAAGGGGCCGGATGTCCGGGGCTTGGGGAGGAGACGGATGTCCGGGGTGATGGCCGGATGTCCGGGCGGCGCTGGACCTTTGCGGTGCTCTCTGGATGGCCGATGCCGGATTTCCGGGGCTCGGGCCGGATGTCCGGCCGCTGTAGCTGCTGGCCCTTCTTCCTTCTCCTTCCTTCACTTCCGTGCACGCTTGGCCTTGGTCCTTGGGCTCTCCATGGTCTCCTCAGGTGTACCTGAGTATGCACAAGGTCCGCGCTTGAAGTAGCATCCATGTCTTACATTTGGAAAGGGAAGATTCAGAAAGGAGCGAGTGATACGTCTCCAATGTATCTATAATTTTTGATTGCTACATGCTATATTATTTACTGTTTTGAATATTTATGGGCTTTATTATACACTTTTATATCATTTTTGGGACTAACCTATTAACCCAGAGCCCAGTGCCAGTTTCTGTTTTTTCCCTGTTTTAGGGTTTCGAGAAAAGGAAAATCAAACGGAGTCCAATTGACCTAAAACTTCACGGAACTCATTTTTGGAAGGAAAGAAGCCCAGAAGACTTGGAGTGCACATCGGGGGACCTGCGAGGAGGCCACGAGGCAGGGGGCGCGCCACCCCCCTGGGCGCGCCCTCCACCCTCGTGGGCTCCTCGTGGCCCCCCTGACGTACTTCTTCCGCCTATATATCTCCGTATACCCTAAAAACATCCGTGAGCACAATAGATCGGGAGTTCCGCCGCCAGAAGGCTCCGTGGGGCAATCCCTCTCCGGTGGCCATCTTCATCATCCTGGTGCTGACGAGGCGGGAGTAGTTCTCCCTCGGGGCTGAGGGTATGTACCAGTAGCTATGTGTTTGATCTCTCTCTCTCTCCCTCGTGTTCTTGAGGTGATATGATCTTGATGTATCGCGAGCTTTGCTATTATAGTTGGATCCTATGATGTTTTCTCCCCCCTCTACTCTCTTGTAATGAGTTGAGTTTCCCCGTTGAAGTTATCTTATCGGATTGAGTCTTTAAAGATTTGAGAACACTTGATGTATGTCTTGCCATGGATATCTGTGGTGACAATGGGATATCACGTGATTCACTTGATGTATGTTTTGGTGACCAACTTGCGGGTTCCGCCCATGAACCTATGCATAGGGGCTGGCACACGTTTTCGTCGTGATTCTCCGGTAGAACTTTGGGGCACTCTTTGAGGTCCTTTGTGTTGGTTGAATAGATGAATCTGAGATTGTGTGATGCATATCGTATAATCATGCCCACGGATACTTAAGGTGACATTGGATTATCTAGGTGACATTAGGGTTTTGGTTGATTTGTATCTTAAGGTGTTATTCTAGTACGAACTCTAGGGCTGTTTGTGACACTTATAGGAATAGCCCAACGGATTGATTGGAAAGAATAACTTTGAGGTGGTTCCGTACCCTACCATAATCTCTTCGTTTGTTCTCCGCTATTAGTGACTTTGGAGTGACTCTTTGTTGCATGTTTAGGGATAGTTATGTGATCCAATTATGTTAGTATTGTTGAGGGAACTTACACTAGTGAAAGTATGAACCCTAGGCCTTATTTCCACGCATTGCAATACTATTTACGCTCACTTTTATCATTAGTTACCTTGCTGTTTTTATAATTTCAGATTACAAATACCTTTATCTACCATCCATATACCGCTTGTATCACCATCTCTTCGCCGAACTAGTGCACCTATACAATTTACCATTGTATTGAGTGTGTTGGGGACATAAGAGACTCTTTGTTATTTGGTTGCAGGGTTGCTTGAGAGAGACCATCTTCATCCTACGCCTCCTACGGATTGATAAACCTTAGGTCATCCACTTGAGGGAAATTTGCTACTGTCCTACAAACCTCTGCACTTGGAGGCCCAACAATGTCTACAAGAAGAAGGTTGTGTAGTAGACATCAGCGAGTTCACCTTGTGTCCAATGGCGTATGCTTGAGTGTACATGGGGATGATCGTAGGATGCTCCGCATCACTAGGTCTACTCATGGGCCGCGTACGCAACATGCAGGTGTGCAATGGGTGATGGGCCCAGACCCCTGCGTGCAAAGGATTTAGACCGGCGTGCTGACCTCTCTGTTAGGCTTAGGTGGGGCTGCAACATGTTGATCTTCGAGGCCGGGCATGACCCAGGAGAGTGTGTCCGGCCAAAGGGGATCGAGCGTGTTGGGAAATGTGGTGCACCCCTATAGGTAAGTTTATCTATTCGAATAGCCGTGTCCCTCGGTAAAAGAACGACCCGGATTTGTACCTTGACCTTATGACAACTAGAACCAGATACGTAATAAAACACACCCTTTCAAGTGCCAGATACAACCCGGTGATCGCTCTCTCACATGGCGACGAGGGGAGGATCGCCGGATAGGTTTATGCTATGCGATGATACTTGGCTAACTTACCATCTACTCTCTTCTACTGCTTCAAGATGGAGACTTCCAGAAGCGTAGTCTTCGATAGGACTAGCTACACCCCTCTTATTCTGGGATTCTGTAGTTTAGTCCACAGATACTATCCATTTCATTGATACCAATGCATAAGTAGTGTAGCTCCTTGATTGTGAGTACTTTGTATGAGTACGCACGGTTGCCTTGCTCCCCCTTTTCCCCTTTCTATACCCGGTTGTGGCGACCATATGATGGAGTCCAGGAGCCACAAGATCCCGAGGATGATTCTACATGGAGTTCGGCTTCGAGGAGTAGTTAGGAGGTCCCAGGTAGGAGGCCTTGCCTTTTTGATTGTTGCTACTTTTGTGCTAGCCTTCTTAAGGTAAACTTGTTTAACTTATGTCTGTACTCAGATATTATTGCTTCCGCTGACTCTTGTGTCTTCGAGCATATGTATTAGAGCCTTCGAGGCCCCTAGCTTGTAAAATAAATCTTGTATTATTTTATTTGTGTCTAGAGTTGTGTTGTGATATCTTCCCGTGAGTCCCTGATCTTGGTCGTACACATTTGCGTGTATGATTAGTGTACGGTCAAATCGGGGCTTCACAAGTTGGTATCAGAGCCGACTGCCTATAGGAATCCCCCTTCCAAACTCCTTTGCCGAAGTCGAGTCTAGTCATTGAATTTTTTTTTACTAACATGGCTGTGTGTCTTACGGGCCCACGCCGCCATTGGGTGGTATTAGGATCTTTTATTCCTCGACCTATACTCTGGGACTCTAATCTCTCTTCTACTTGGGTTAAATGTTTTTTCTAACTCCGATTCTAGGTTCGTGTATTCCACCCGGAGAGCCCCTTCATTCCAGATGATGGCTTGATTCATCAGTAGACCTCGAAGGTACTCTCCAATGTTATCCCGAGGACATGTTCTCATGCGTGTGCAATTCCCTTCCACCATCAACCCCAATAGATAACTACATGCCCTTGCCATTCTTACATTCATCCCCAGTTGCTCTCGTTATTACAAGATGCATCAAATTATTCTTGAACTTTTAAGAATCTCTTGAGCCACTGCCTTATAGATCTTTGCCGCATGAATACCCCAACGGATAATTCCTCGCACTTATCGAGTATCCGATCATTCCTAGTTGTACATGTGTTTGACAAAAGACTTCAAAATACCATTTGCTCTTCCAAAAATCCTGGGCAGCCTATTGCTCTTGAAATTCTTGCTTGCTTGCATTATGGTTAATCCCATAAGATTCGTAATCTTATTGGCATCCCTTGTCTTTATCATTTTAAGTCCATTGATTCAATATGTTGAGGATGCTCGCGTTCCTCAGTCAGATCCTAGAATTCATCCTCCCGGCTCAGACATCATTTCAAACATGTGCTGGACCTCGACCAATCTAAATGACATCAATTATACCCCTAAGGCTATGCAACTTATCCATCCCAAATCAGAGCATTGCTTCCGATCCCTTGTCTTGGAATTCATAATTCCTTTGCATTGAGATTTGAGTTAGTCAGTTGTTTCTATAATCTGATCTCCTTGCATTCTTTCTTCCTCTGGTTGAGTATAGATGCTCACATCAGATCCCTTGTAGACCACCGGACCCTTTGTCAGATCTTATCCGTCAACGTCCTTCAGATTCAATAAGCTTGTGAGCCTTTCCTCGGATGCATAATTCCTTTGGTAAAGTGTAATACAGAGATTCCAGAGGAGGTCGTGTGATTACTTGGGATGATTTCCGCTGAGATTTCAAAGCTCATCACATCCCACCAAGCGTTGCTAAGAGCAAGCATGAGGAGTTCCGTGATCTCAAGCAAGGCAGCATGTCCGTGTATCAATACAATATCCAGTTTCAGAAACTTGCTCGCTTCGCTAAACAAGACGTTCCTGATGAAAAGAGTATGATCTATCAATTCATAGGTGGCCTCAGAGAAGATCTGCAGTTAGCTCTCATGCTTCTTGAGCTGACCAAGTTCGATCAATTCTTGATGTAGGGTAGAGACCCTAATCGCCCGATCTTTCACAAAAGGAGCGGATCCCGGGGAAAACACGAAGAACACGGGGAAGAACAGAAGGAAAACACAAGAGGAAATCGCTAAACCGACACGAATAAGTCACACATGGGCTAGATCCTCGAGTACATAGAACGATACACGAATCCACGGACAACTAGGGACGATACACAGTAACCGGTTCTTCTCGGTGAGGAGGTCTTGAATCCACAAGGGGATCTTCCCGTAAAGGGGTCTTGAATCCAAGGTGGATCTTCTCCGTAGAGGGGCCGCGGTCTCTCTCGTGGAGTAGATCCGATATGGATGAGCAATGCTCTATCTCTAAAATGAGCTAAACCAATGCTAACCTTGGAAAGGAGGTGGGAGAGGTCTATTTATAGTCTAAGTGCAAATGGGGGCGAAAGTAGGGGTACATGGGCCTCGGGCCCGAATCTGGACGCAGCCAAGTACCGGACGTCCGCTGGGCACCAGTCGTTCGGTGTCTCAGGAGCTGCCGCACGTCCGGTGTCCTCCTGTCGTCCGCTGGTTCTGCTCTGTGATGGGGGTGCCGAACGTCCGGTAGCTCCGGACTTCCGCTGATGTTGGCTCGGGTGCTGGTGCGCCGGTCGTCCGGTCCGGACCGGACGTCCGCTCGTTTGCTCCGGGTGCAGGGGCACCGGTCGTCCGGTCTGGGTCGGACGTCCGCTCGCTGGGGTTCGGCTGAGGCTTCAGGCGTCGGACGTCCGGTCCCGGCCGGTCGTCCGGTGGCTGGGACTTTTCCTTCAGCCCTCCTTCTTCTCCGTCTTCTCATCCATCTTCCTCTTCTTGTTGTCCTTGCTCCTTCGCTTCTCCATGGTGCCTGAGTATGCACAAAGTGTCCATATGAGGTAGTAGCCATGCTTCATGTTCATCGAAGTGGAATTGTGAGAGGAGAGATGTCACCTCGGTTTCAAGAGCTCTTGCAGGTGATCGAGTCATGGGTCCACTAGGCACTTGATGAGACGATGGTAGGTCCATGGGGATGACATTGGGATGCTCCGCATCATCTCCCCTCCTTGGGGAAGATCCGTCCTCGGATCAAATTCTTCATCACCATGGAAGGGAGAGAGATCCTTCAGCCCTGCTATCGAGCTTGTGTTATTTATTCTTGAAATTTGTGGTATATGCTCCTAAGATGCCCCGGTGGGTTGAACCTATGCCTTCCCCAAACCGTATGAACCCGAAAGTTTACGCGAGTCATACTCTTCTATTGCTACGCCAAATAAAATTTCAACACTACAACTTTTTTGAAAAACGAGAAGTGAATGAAAGGTTATGCATCGCAGAAGTGGGAGTCGACATTGAACCTTTGTGTTCATGCCCACAGACATGATGTGGAACTTATCATGAAAGCTTCTTGCCAGAATATTTAATAATTTGAATAATTCTTCCGGTATCGTAAAATTGGATCCCTTGTAGTTATGGTTCCGACCATGCTAGCCTTATTCAATATATCTAAAAGGAAACCATTCCTATGCCTCGTCTATTTTGACAAGATTAAAGTATCTGCTATCGCAAGTCAACGCTCCAATTCAGTTTCTATTCTAATTTGCCTTTGAGTATACCCTCTGGTATCTCGAGAATATCACGGAACTACATAACCTCTTATGAGTTCTTCATCAACTATTATTCTCGCCGATTCCAATCCACCGTTGGGTTACGAGTTAATAGACACACGAGAACACCAATAATTGAATCGATTCCGCACTCTGATTCAATAACTCAAAGTAATTTTTGTTGCTTACGAGTTAATTATCATTTAAGCCATTCCTTGCCTGATCGGCTATATCATTAGCGTGCTATATTTTAACTATGCTACCTGGTCCTTCTTCCCGGAGCACAATTTTTGATGATGAGCTAAGCTTACGTCGCTCTTCCTTGTCATATCGTTTCACCTCGAACATCAAGCTTGATTCTCAGTTGGAGACGTATCCGTGGTTCCAATAATCTTTCGCAACAACACTCCTTTTGCTTGATGCAGTCGCTGTTCGATTACATCTTCATGAAACATGTCGACAAATGTGTCGTGATCATCATCACATTCTAAGCGTTTCCAGGATATCAATCGAATTCATGATGAGAGATATCATCCTTGCCCCCTCGATGATTGTGTTATCATCGACAACATTCTTGCAATTCCCCAACACAAAACTGGTTCATTGTTTGTGTTATACCTTGAGTTCCTTGCTATCCAGCGTATGTTATGTTTTACCTTGGAGTATTACCATCTTTTATGTCAAGGATGTCATGGGAATTTCACCACCTCTTGAGAATTCTTATACAAGTGATACTTATCACTATTACCATTCTTTTCTTGGTCCCCGTGTTATTTCTAACCGGAATACTGGCAATTGAACTATGATGTGCGAATTCAAAACTTCTAGCAACCCTATTGCTTTGAAGTGAATGGTTGATAGTTTCTTTCTAATTCTTTTATTCATTAAGTCACCATTCTAACATTGATCATGCAACCCAGCCCATATTTCGGGTGCACCTATCAACCAATGTTTAATCTTGGATGTTTTCCTCGAACATACATCATTATATCATTTGATATGACAAATGTTATCTCCTTGTTCACATAATTGTGGAAACCCATCTTTTTGGAAATCTTGATGCTATGTCGCTGAGTCCATCGGCCACCTCCTCATCCTCTCCATGGTTTGATGATGAACTCTTGTTTCGGAACTCGCTTCCATAGTTCAATTACCGAGAATCTTACAATGTCATCTCGACAATTTGTGTTCCACCTTTCTTCTCAGGCATCCTGAGTCTGAGTTATCCTGACACCAATCAGATCTGAATCTCGGTCAGATATGATGGTTGGAACATATTTCCAAAAGTTATCACATTGGTCTTTATGTGACCCGGTAAGGTGATGTCGTGCCCAGCATACCTAGCCTAGGGCCCTGTTGTTATAGATTCCGTTTCAGCAAGGTTATCCATTCCTTCCATGAGGAAATTGTAAGACTTATTCTACAAGTTATTCCTGATGGAGCCTTTGTGTTTCCAAAGTCTGATCTTCACCTATTGACCATGTCAATGCTATCTCGAAGCATGTATATGGTATTCCAATTTTCAACAAGAACACTTGAAGCCCAATGATAAATGTTTCCTGCCCAATTGTCCAAACACCGTTGTATGGGTAATGTCATGAAATTTCTCTCCCCTACCTAAAGAGTTTTCTACATTATTTCCTGTCATGGATATCATGCTCTATTTGTCCTTGGGAAGGATATACCCTTGAAATATGTGTTTAAACACATTTTCCTTTCCATTTTTCTGTTTAATCTGATAATCATATTTTCCTTTCCATTGGTTGGTTTAATGTTTCTTGTGATCTATATGATCTAAGTAGTAATATTCTTCTGCTTAGGCAAACACCTTGGTGTACGACCGTGTCAGTAAGACCCTCTTGCTTTTGTTGATGACATTCTAGTAACCACCGATGGACGAGAACTTTTCCTATTGGTCCGCCTCGTTTCAACGAGCGGGAGAATGGGTCTCATCGTCCTTCGCCCTTGGTACCGGTGTTGTTGCCGACATAAATGACCGTCTATCCTCTGACATGCCTTACTTGCATGATCGTGTAAGACATCACCGCCTTCCCGCTTTTAACCCACATGGTGGGCCCATAACCAACAGTTCCATAGGATCAGAACCTGACTCTCCTATACACCCCCTATTCTTAAGGTTGTTCCTCGCACTTGGCCTCATATGTAATTCACGAGCCACCTTTCGAGAGATCATCAATTCTGGTATCAGACACAATACTTATTCCGATTACTTTGAACCCCTTTCATGCCCTGTTTCAGGCATCGAATGATTGCCTACTCGCTCGAAACTTCCCATGATACCTCCTTACTTTGCTCTCGATATTTTCTTAAGTTTCATTTCGAGAGTTACTTCCTTCACCTTCCTCAATGTTATCGACCAGATAGTCAACCTTGTAGAGGTCCGTTCTCCCAGAATACCCACTCTTTATGCTTTCTTAAGTATAATGGAGTCCCCCCCCCCCAAAAGATGTCGACTTCATCATGATGACCTCGAATATAGAATTGAAGACATCAACGAAAGGGATTAACTTCTTCGAGAAGAGCAGCCAAGACCAAGAATATCCGTTATAATTTCGTAAATAAACTTTTCCCCCCTTTTCCACCTCTTAAATCTCGGGACGAGATTTCTTGTAGTGGGGGAGATTTGTAACGCCCGGATACACTACAAAAAAAGACACATCCGTGACATTTTGGGCCGGACGAATTTTTTTTCTGTCATACATATGACACTTCTATGACGATAATTGTGACAAAACCCGGTATCATCATAGATGTGGTGGGCTCCTACTTCTATGACAAAAAATCATGACAGAAAATGGGCTTTTCGTCCTGGGCGGGCCGGAGATGCTACCGCATGACATTCTTTGGGCCGTCCATGACGGAAAAAACTGTGGTAGAAGCGAGGGGGAGGAAAATTTTGGGGAGTTCCCGGTTACGGTGGGAGGTCGGGGGCCGTGTGATGCGCGTTTCTCTCGTACACGTACGCGTGTGTGTGCGCGAGGCGTTGTTTCTAACTAAACCCGAGCGAGGCGTTGGGCTCTAACTGAACCCGAGCGATTGCACTACAGGCTACGCATTACTGAACCCGAGCAATCGATCACTGGCTGTTAACTGAACCCGATCGAGCAATTCCTTGGCTATTGCTACTAACTGAAGCCGATCGATGGGATGAACAGTGAGTGTTGAGGGGGGGGTTGGATGAACAGTGAGCGGTGGCGTTGCCTCTAGATGAACAGGACCCCGTGGTGTGGTGGAGGGCTGGATGAACAGTAGACGGTGGAGGGGTGCCCGTGGAGGGGTGGATGAACAGGACCCTGTGGTGTGGAGGGCAGGATGAACAGTAGACGGTGGAGGGGTGCTCATGGAGGGGTGGTTGAACAGGACCCCGTGGTGTGGAGGGCTGGATGAACAGTAGACGGTGGAGGAGTGGTTGAACAGTAGCCGGTGGAGTAGCGCGTGGTGGAGGCTGGATGAACAGGAGCCCGTGGAGGCTGGAGGAGGTCGACGGTGGATGAACAGTAGCTCGTGGAGGCTGGAGGGGGTCGACGGTGGAGATGAACAGTATCCTGTGGAGTCCAGTTTTGCGGTACGCCACACCCCTCCCGATGAACAGGACCCCTGTTTCGACCGTAGCGCTCCAACACAAGTCCGTTTCCTCCGTTTTGCGGTATGCCACACCCCTCTCGATCAACAGGACCCCGTTTCGACCGTAGGAGGTCCCTTTCCTCCGTTTTGCGGTACGCCACACCCCACCCGATCAACAGGACCCCCGTTTCGACCGTAGGAGGTCCGTTTCCTCCGTTGTGCGGTACGCCAGGCCTCGTTTCCATCGCCTCTTCCGTCCAAGCCCTCCCGATGAACACGACCACGCATTCCGTTCCGACCCATGAACACGACGACGACACTGTTTCTCCGTTCCGACCCAGCCATGTACACGAGCCCTCATCGTACGTATGCGCGAGTAGGCGTTCGAGACCCCGCCCGTATGTACACATACGTGGCCGTATTTTCTTTCTTGCACCCGGGCCGCTGTACGTACGTGTACATGCTACGTGCGCGCCTCTACTACGACACGTGCGCGCCTCTACTACGACACGTGTGCGCCTCTACATCGACCAGTATGTACGTACACGTTCGCGGCCAGAATGTTAACACTACGTACGCTTCGACCAGGTGGGTCCCGACTGTCAGGCACTTCCTTGCCTGCCAAGATGTAGCTGGTGGGTCCCAGCAGTTAGGGGGCGAATCATTTTTTTTGCCCGGATGCACTTCCTTGTGTGCGAAGATGTAGCTGGTGGGTCCCAGCAGTCAGGGGGCTGGTGGGTCCCAGCAGTCAGGGGGGCGAATCGTTTTGGTTTTTTTTGCCCAGACGCACTTCCTTGTGTGCGAAGATGTAGCTGGTGGGTCCCAGCAGTCAGGGGGGCGAATCAATTTTTTTTTGCCAGGACGCACTTCCTTGCATGCGAAGGTGTAGCTGGTGGGTCCCAGCAGTCAGGGGGGAAACGTTTTTTTCATGAAATACGGTGGCCTGTCCGGTGCGTCCCTGCTGTCAGGTGGAGGAATCATTATTTTCCGCGTAATAAGGAGGCACTTCCTTGCTGCCGTCGTGGACCCAGCTGTCAGCCTCTCCACGTACAGTCCACGTCCGATGGAAGTCGTTCCTTGACCACGTTGACCACGCCGCGCCGAGAGCACCAGGGCGGTGGACGACGGCGAGGCCTAGGAAGGGGACGACGGGGAGCCGGGGAAGATGCGCCAGTGGAAGCCCGCGCACGCGGAGAGGAGTACGAGGGTTCACTGGTTCGGCTGCGGTGTGAGGCTACCGTCGCCGCAGGGCCTGGCCAGCGGTGGGAATAGTAGGGGCGGTGAGGCCTCCGCGGCAGCACAGCCGGCCACGGGAGGCAGGAGCATGCGGCATGACCGACGCTGCTTTGGGTGGCTGGAGCAAGAAGACCAGAGGTTGAAGAAGCACTACGGCCGTTGGATGGACATCATACGATCAATGGAGCTAGAATCATTCATATTGACTAAGTTGACAAAGCCCTTCGTCCCCGTCAACTTAGTAGGCCCACAAGTCAGCCTCCCACCAAGGTGGGTCCCAGCTAGCCGGGGGAGTATTCATTTTTTTGTGCGTAATAAGGAGGCACTTCCGGTGGGTCCAAGCTGACACCGGGGGGAACGTTTTTTTTCGCGAAATACGGTGGCCCATCCGGTAGGTCCCAGCAGTCATGGGGAAATGATTTTTTCGCAAAATACAGGTGGCCCATCTGGTGGGTCCCTACTGTCAGGTGGAGGAATAATTATTTTGCACGTAATAAGGAGGCACTTCCTTGCTGCGGCCGTGGACCCAGCTGTCAGCCTCTCCACGTACAGTCCACGTTCGATGGAAGTCGTTCCTTGACCACGTTGACCACGCCGCGCTGAGCGCACCAGGGCTATATATAATTCATTGCAGTCATTTATATATAGCTCATGGAAACTTCTTATGCAATTTATTGCAGTCATTTTTTGGTTGGGCAGGGCCAATTTCGCATATTTCTGTGGGTTCCAAACTATTTTTAATACCGAAATGTCCAGCCAGATTTAAAGTACTTTGAAGATATATTTAAATTAGGTTAATGCCTAGTGAAATAGGAATCTGAAAATGTGATAAAATTCAGAAATTATAAAGTAATTGCCAATTTGTCATCCGTTTTTATATTTACAGCCCATTTCATATTACTTTCAAGATTTGTAGGCGTCTTGAAAGAGTTGCAGCCCATCAGGGCGTAGAAAACTAAGTAGGCCTGGATTGAGTATTCTTCAGAGAAAATAAACTGGGCTCATTTTCACAAAGAAAAAATAGCTGGGTTGGTCACATGGTGAACATAAAATATAATCCTGGGCTATATGGGCCACAGCCCAGTTCAAACCCTGCTCTGTCTCAACAATACCAAACAAAAAAAATACTGCTCGAGTAGCTACGTCCCAGGTGTCAGCTGATCTTGTGCTGTTCTCTTGTCTATTGACTATATACGCTCACAATGTCGTGGGTCCCAGATGTCAGGAAAACACTAGGAGGAAGCATTTTATTTTTCCATACGCTGACGTGGTGGGCCCCTACTATCATCCTCTCCACGTACTTCTGCCGATTCCTGTTGTTTGGTGACCACGTTGACAACGCGAGAGGGTGGCGCCGCGGCAAGCGCACCAAAGCGCACGGAGGACGTCGGCGTTAATGATTGAGGAGACGGTGGGGCGGCGATGCATGCGCTGAGGCGCAACCAGCCGTGGGAGGCGGAAGCAGGTGGCCCCACCGGCGCTGGTTTGGTTTTGGCGGCTGGATGAAGACAGGACTGAAGAAACATGACAGACTGTAAAAGCAGCAGGAGTACTTAACAACCTTAACTGAAACCAGCAGGGGCACTTAACAACCAAAGCTGAAAGCAGTATGAGTACTTATACAGGTTCAACCATACAAAGCACGCCTCGAACAGTGCTACTTTGCCTACAGTTAACCAAGGATGAGGCCGCCAAGCCCCAAGACAAGGCCCAGGCGCCACCCCGTGCATCCACAACCTTCTGAAAGCGGCTTCATCTTGCAACGTGGTCAATAAATAGGATATTCACTTTAGAGCCATGGAAAAGCATGAACATAATCTTCTGTCCTATTCTCCAAGATGGACGGGCCTTCATTATTTGAGACCACCCATGAATAAGTATCTTTTCACCTCCAAGGGGAATTGAGTAGGTCGACATATACATCATGTTGTGACCAAGCGCAAGTCTGACCCGACCATGGTCAGGCATTTGTATAGGAACAATAGAACTCGGCAGTTCCTGTTTCAAGAAGATCACAGTTGTAAAACTGTGTATAAGAAATAGTTTATGAACAACATATATAACAGAAAACAGCTCGTACCATAAGTTTCTCGACATAGTTGGACCTGTTCAACGAGTGCAGCAGTGGCACACATATCCCACGTGGCTTTCCACCATTGAAACGCCCCACAAGGACCTCCAGACGATCAATAAAGTGTAGGAACATGTGGATGTCGATCCAGCCAACTTCAGTGCCATTAGTAATAGCCGAGTTATTACAGAGTAACAAACGAGCAGACTGCTTAACTCTGAAAAACCTACACGTGCCACCAATTATAAGAAAATATTAGTTAGAAGTAGCATCTTCGTGAGAGATTCGTTGCTACTTCTAAAGTTAAATTGTTATTAGTTAGACAGAATAGGTGGATTAAGAAGTAATCGAGGCAACAAGCAAGAACCAGATACAAAACTAACATGGATGAAAAATTGGAACGACGTCGGGGTGGAAGATCGCAGTGAAGATGAGACCAGGTTCTGCTATTTCCATCAACATTCGTGCGCCAACTTTCAGTCCGTAACACTTGAGAAAGTTTATCCAAGTTCGGCCATAAAAAAGCAGCGATCTTCTTGGTTCATGAACCCAACTTGGAACTTATATCCATGGCTTGTCTTCACTGTGACCATTAAACTAGTGTATTCAGTTATGGCAAGGCCGAGCATCTTGAGTACATGTGTTCGTGCAGAGCAAATAATACACTGCAGGAAAAATAATATAAGAACACAGCATGTTCAAAAAAACCCCACCCTCCCGGATAGAAAAGAGGATTCTAGGAACATACTGTGCGCGTTTCAAAATGTTGTGTTAGGATGAGAAGGAACAAGTGTGGCGTCTCACCGAGGGCGCAGAAACCTGTAGGGTACTCGCACTTTGGGCACTGCAAATGAAACACACTAGATTCAGTAGGAAGAAAAATGCATCAACGGCGGCGGCTGCCATCCTAGGATTACCTGCGACCAAGGGACTTGGGTTTATCGGGGATGGATGAAGAATTCGTACCTGGTTCTCCATGAGAAAACCCTATGCAATCGCCGAGAGGGGGTTTTCTCTGAACAAGCAGACGAGGGAGAAGGGGATTCAGGCCTAGTGAAATATTGCCGCTTCGTCCGTCCAGCTTATTGCTAAAACTGGAAAGGGGGGGTTGTGATTTGACGGCTCATTGGGCATTACTGTGGCGCTACGACCGGGGTGTGTCTACCGTAAAGTTGTGCACTCTAATTTGTGTATATGGCACGTGGACCCCGTTGCCCGTTGCCCCACATATCAGCGAAAGGAAGTAGAAAGATAGGAGTAACTAGTTACACATAAATATATTTTTTGACAGAGAGATACTCCCTCTATAAAGAAATATACAAATCTTTTATATCACAGGCTCACCTTGCCGAGAAATATACTCCCTCTGCAACGCACGGGCATTATGGGGGTTCAGCTTTTTTTATGGGGGTTCAGCTTTTTTTATGGGGGTTCAGCTGAGAATATAATACTCAGATAGGCTCACGGTTCTAGACTTTGGGCCGCAGGCCGACCCTGCATGTTTGGGGGCCCATGTGTTCTACCTCAGCGCTTTTCATATTGCAAGCGATCGGTACAGCGCTGGTTTTAGATGCTGTCGCAAGGCGAATACACAAAATTGAATAAAGCACGACAGCTGTTGGAATGAAATCGAACGACAGTTCCTAACCAGCAATCAAAGTTGCAATTCTATCAACGATATACCATGTGATAAATAATATTGTCGTACTACTTATACACACAGGACACTTGTTTCACCATGCCAGATTATTACATCAAAATCTCTCGGAGGATAGATCTTTGCGTGCTGCTAATTTCAAAGTTGATTTGGACCACCTCTCCTTGCCGAGAAAGTTCGACTTTGACATCATCCCCTACCGCAAGATATGACTTACATTTGAACCTTGACCATCCTTTAGCATCAATCATCATGCGACCATCCTTTGTACTTACGGTATATTGAGCAGGTTCATTCACACCAAGGTTGCGCATGGTAAGAGAAACTTGGCCGCGGTCGCCCGGATTGTTGAACGACTCCCTCCTTGCTCTAGGAATTTCTGTTTGCAAACAAGAAGACATACCCAAACAGTTAGATCAACACAGTAAATCTAGTGAAACAACATGGAAAGAAAAAAGAACGAAGCACTTGGGCGGCCAATGCTTAGCAAGAAGGTGGACATGTCGGTTTTTGAAAGGACTTTGGTATATGAAGTACGAACTGCAGCCCATTCTGTTGCCGGTGCAACTGCACGGGCCGGAGCAGATGCAAGTGCAAGTGTTGGTGCAGGTGCCGAAGCCGCTGCTACTGCCAGAGATGGTGCTCCTTGTAGAGCTGGTGCCGGTGTCAATGCCCGATCCTCCGGTAGATCAGAATAATCCGCTGACGCTGTCGGTGCCCAATCCTTAGCTGGATCAGACTAAGCTGCTGCCGCTGTTAGTGCTAGAGCAACTGCCGGTGCTCGATCTGTGCGAGACAACGGCGATCGTGTCTGGTCTGCTATGATCAGCTTTCTAACTTGACTAGGATCCGTGACCGTGATCCAGTTTTTTTCTTCATTTCTTTTAAACGCGAGAAGGACTAATTGTGGCATTTTTGTTAAACCAAACTGCAATTCATCATAGGGATTCAGCTTGTACTCAGACAACAGACTGATCCAATTTTTTCCAGTGATATAAGTGATGGACAGGGCCTTCGTTACTGACATGACATAAGAAGTGAAACCTGAAAAAATAGCCATCGTAGAGCAAACCAAACGGTTTATTCTGTGATGAATGTCACATGGCAAAACCTGCATCGTAAAATTGCAGGAAAAGAAAGAAAACATGACATTAAACCAATAAGATTTAGAGAGTAAATCAATAAGATTTACTTGATGTGACACGAGTGAATCCTTACCAGGAAATCACTATGTTGAAGTACTAAATAGAAGATTGATCGTCCAACTACGCATGGCATGCAGGGGCCCTGCCTACTCCCACAAGCAGGACAGTCCAAAGGTCGTGACAAATCGTATGGACCGAACATCCATGGGACTGGAAATCCTGGTGGGTGCGATAAACCCTGCAATGCATACAGATATTGGAGTGTAGCCATAATTGATAAACCGTCCTCACAAAAAATATGATCTGGATACTTCAAAATTTATAGACTGAATTGAGAGGACAGACATTAACATAGACCATTCTCAGGACTGACCACACACCAAATGCGGCAGTACTAATAAACAATACAGGGTTCACAAACACAAATCAAGTACTGAACAATAGTACTTATGACAATCAAGCAAAGTTGCACTAACTAAACTCTGCAGACTATTTCTTGCCACCGACCTATGGGATGAACTCCGCATAACTGACTAGGCCATGGACTTCGTGTGAGATGTCTACACGCACCATCACCATCTTGTCAACCTTGGAGAACCTAACAGAGTGGTCTTTCCACTCATAAACATGATGATGAAGACAGGCCGCATCAGATTTGTTGGGAAGCTTTACAAGAACCACACCCTTCGTAATCGAAGGCACAACCAGGAAATTGTTGTGGTCAAGTACAGCCTCGAGAACATGCCTGACAACAATGCTACAGGAAAACACTAGTTCAGGACACGTGGCGACAAGGACACATCAGCTGGATAGTTCAGCAGTAGAACTCATCATCAGGTCTTCCAGTTCACACGGCATGACTTTCAGAACTTCATCTCCACCGCGGACCTGGTTCTAATTCAAATAGAAACCATATTTTATTACTACCTCCGTTCAGAAATATAAGATGATTTTCGATATTATACTCCATATATGACTACATATACGCACAGAAATGAGTGAACAAAGACACTAGAACATGTCTTCAAAGGCATGAGAGCAGAGGGATTACATGCAAAATCCATAACACAAGTTACTGAGGCAAATATACCCTCTTAAAAGGTTGCATTGATGTTCATAAAGTACTCCCTCCATCCCAAAATTCTTGTCTTAGATTTGTCTAGATACGGATGCATCAAGTCACATTTTAGTATTAGATACATTCGTATCTAGACAAATCTAAGACAAGAAATTTGGGACAGAGGGAGTAGTTGAAAGTAATCTATAAGAAATCAGTGTCAACCTCTCGCATGTTTTGGTCAAAATAGGAATTTAGAACCGCCATTTGGCACACAAAAATCACATCCAAGATCACCCAGAAAGTTGTACTACTAGTACTAGTACTGCGTGTTAGATGAAAAAACACGATCAAGATCGAGAAAAAGATTGTCAAGAAGAGATATTACCTGGACTTGCTTAATGAGGGATCCCGGAGAGGGGGGCTTGGACAGGGCGATGGCTTTGAGCTTGTCTGCGGTAGTCTCGGCGGGGTGCTTGCGCTTCTTCGTACCATGAGCCTCGACGGTTTTGGCCGGAGCCATAGACATCACTTCGGCCGGTGCTCCAGCGTCCATCAAGAAACTGTCAAATATAAATAAACGAAAAGAAACCATAATCACAAACCCAAAAGAAGAAAAGAGAGGGAGTTATAGGATCAGTCTCGGGGTTGCAAGACCGGGCCTTGGCCAGAATCAACACCATTGATGCGCTCACCTTTCTTTCTTTAGGAGAGAAGAACAATGGCAGAAGCAGGTCGGGGTTTTCTTGAAGAAATGAGGAACAAGATGAGGCAGAAGAGAGGGTTGGGTAGAGAGGAAGATGAGAGAGAAGAGTGAAATGATGGTTGCTTCGTCCGTCCAACTTATTGTTGGAAAGGAGGGGGTTTTGTGATTTGATGGCTCATTGGGCATTACTGCGGTGCTTCGATCGGGGTAGTCTACCGTCACTCTACTACGGAGTAATTTAGTGCATGGCTGGTGGACCTCAATGTTGGCTGTCCCACACATCGGCGAAAGTGAGTAATTTAGTGCATGGCTGGAGGAGGATCCGCATGGTAGAGCGTGTCCACTGTTTTTCAAAAGAAAAAATCATTACAGCAAGCGTTTCCACTCTTACGACGAAGGAGTGCGAAACACGGCAGCCACTTGAATATACACAGTGCTCCTACTACTAGGCATGTGCAGTGGTTCATACATCAGTACTACACAATCTTGTTGCTAGTGTAGTAAGATATGATGATAACAAATGATGTTGTGTGCATGTCAACTACTCCTATATGTAACAAATACACAAAGAGGAAACAACTATATTGAGATGAGAATGTAACCAAACACACCCACACGCTTTGTGCTACAGTGACTGATCTGCACTGTCTGAGTTTGATCCAACGGTCATGTTGCGCCGAGACATGGACATGCCCATGCAGAGGGCGCCTAAACACCACCGAAGTCCCTCTCCTTCTCGAGGCACACGACGTTGGTGATGCAGGGTGCAACCGCCCGCAGAGCCCGCTCCCGGTCGACAGGAGCCAGCTCGTCAAAGACAGCGTCCAATGGCACGAATGGATTCCGGTGACGGAGCCTTGAAAGGATTCGCCCGGCAACAGCGAAAGCAGCCCGCAACCCCTCCTTGTCCAGCTCAGCCCCCACCATCACGCGGAGACGGCTCAGCTCCTCGGAGATATAGGTGAGGAAGGAGACCAGGTTAGGAAGCCGCAGCTTGTTGAAGTCGACCGGGTGGTCGAACGGGTTTAGCCCGATGGCCGACATCGTTGCGCTGGCACGACGGTAGGCATCGCGCAGCCGCAACACGTGCGTGGCAACTTGGTTCACCAAGTGGCTGAGGCGATCCTGGACCTCATCACGATCGGCCCGCTCGCGCTCTAGCCGACTCCCCTGACGGCCTATCGTATCTCCCGCTTTCTGTAGCAACGCCGCCGATGCCTCGAGCATCTTTGTAGTGGACGCCTGCCGCTTTTGAAGCTCTGTGAACTCCCGCACATAACGGAGGAGCATGGCACTCCTCTCCTCCTTGAGCTCACGGAGCTCCACGTCGTTGCCCTGAGCTCCGCATCCTTGGCATGGAGCTCCTGTGTCAGGAGCCTCACCTCGGACTCCGTGATCTGCTGCGCCACCATGGCACCAGGTAGAAGCAATGGGGAGACGAAGCAAAGGGGGCGAAACGGCAGAAAGGCAATGCAATCTACAGGAAGGCGGAGGGAGCAGGGAATCTTTTGGTTTTCACCACGGTAAAACACCAGTCGACGACTTCTCACATCAGGGAGCGGTGGGTTTTTACAGGCGGAGTCATCGTGACTAATTGCTGCCGCGCCTGCTCCCGTCAATCAAAAAATTAAAAATCCCGCCGTGCCTGCTCCCGTCAATCAAAAAAATAAAAATCCTGCCGCACCCAAACACCAGAGCAACGCCGCAGTGGATATTTATATTTACCTGCCGGCAAGTAGATAAAAAAGGGGTGAAAAAAAATGTGGCGGCGGCCTAGCTAATCGGTCGAACTAGCCCAACTAGCTAGCCACCGTGCTTCACTGATGTACTCGGCGGGAAAGGTGGTCTTTCGTGATTTGACGACTCATTTACTTGCTTCGGTGCTACGACTGAGGAGGACCCAGAAAACGCGTGGTAGGGCGTCCCACGTCAGGAAGAATATATGCGTGCACCACCCGGGAGGACCCCGAAACCGCGTGGTAGGGTGTGCCACGTCTCGGCACGGAGGAAAAATGTGCATGTAAAAATATACTGTATCAGACGTAGTACCTATGGTTCGACCTCGGGACCCAGCCAGTCGGTCGAAAACACCCCACTAGCTACACAGCTTCATCATGCAAACGTGGCACGGAGGATAGATGTGGTTAGCTCCGTCTTGACCAGCCACAACGTCTCTTGTTCTAGGCGATTCTTCTATTTTCCAAGCTTTTTTTTAGTTGTAATAACACCACGGAAAGCTAGCGCCACTCTTCGTGTGTGCCCGTGCAAAGGTTAGACGATGAAGAGAAGAGAGATTGAGATCGCAGACCTGGGACCCACCACTAAGTGAAACAACGTTCATGCACGTGTTGACGAGGCACTCCCTCTACTCTACTCAACGAAAGTATTGTATAAATAAAATCAAGTTATGGGATGTAACATCCCAATTTTCCTAAATTAGGATGTTAATAGATCATTCTTATACATATCATATTTTTATTGCATTATTTGCTTTTTCAGAATATTCAAATCATTATGCAACAAAGGCAATTTATTGGAGCGGAGATAACATGACTTCTCCCCTGTTTTAAAATGTTCATAATGTGCAGAATATTATTTCCAGTTCGTTTGATATGTTCTCGTAAATTTTTTGTAATCTCCTAAATATTTTAATTGTGTGTTATTTTACTGTTTGTGTGGCCTTTTGCATCAAAATGAATTTCTAAAATTGCATTAGGTGAGGAACTAGCGTTCCTGTAGTTTATATTAGCAGTATAGATTTTACTGTGTGTCTAGGTATTTTTATTTAGATTTTATGTTGTGTATGTTATTTTATTTATTTTTGCTGCTGTAGTTTTTGTCTAAAAAAAAGAAGCAGCACCGCATAGCGCACTGCGCGGCCTAGCTAGCCGCAGCCCAGCCCCCAGCCAGCGCAGCGCAGCTGCGGCCCAGTCCCCCGCGCCTCCCAGCCCCAGCAAAGCGGTTCGCCGCAGCCTCGCCCGATCCGCCCCGCGAGCCCGCACCCAATCCACCCCTCGCCTCCAGCCACTGACTAGCGGGCCCCGTGCCTGTTCGTCCTCTTCCCTGAGCCGGGCACCGCACCGCACGCAGCTGAAGCCGAGCCCGGATCGCTCTTGTGCCCTGGTTGATTCCGTGTGCTCCAGGGACTCTGTACGCGAGCAAAGGACCCCAGGGAAACCCCGCACCCCCTGTCCCGATCTTCCCCGTTGTCGCACGCCTCTTTCTCCCTTTCCCCACCGCCAGAGCACTGCCTCTCTGGTATTGGATCTCGCCGGAGGAGCTCGAGGTCGCCGTCGTTCACCGCCTGTTTCTGATGCCGTAAGATCACCCCCGGCCGCTCCGCTTGTTCCTCTCGGACCCCCTCTCTGTTGCCGCTCGTTTGACACCTCGGGGTGACCTGTAGACCACCAGAACGACGCCGCCGCCAACGCTCGATTTCGCCGGAGCACCGAGGTTCACCTCGCTGCCGTCGCCTACAGAGGGTGTATCGCCACCGTCCGACACCACCACCACCTCCGCCACTCGTCGTTGAACCCATCCGCCACTTCACCCTCGCCGGAGACCCACCAGAGAGCCGCCGCCGACGACGCCCGACCGCCGCCACCGTTTTTCTGTTTCTGGTGAGCACACACACGCACAGGAGGTCTTCAACCAATCACCCGCTGCCACGTGGCACTTCGCTACAGGAACAACACAGGAGTTCTCTACAGTACCAGGAGTTTTCTGTTTTCCTTTTTGTTTTATTTTCAGATTTCACCAAAACTTCCATTAGCTATAACTCCTAATCTGTATATCCAAATTAGGTATTCTTTTTCCTATGCACTCACAAAAATCAGCACATTATCACAGTACCAACTTTGCACATGTTTGCACTATTCAAATTTGAATTCATTTGAATTTGAATCAAATCTTCCGGAGGCCGTAACTTTCAAACCGTTTATCGGAATTGATTGTTTCTTTTTGCTTTGTGACCGTAGTGCAATTTAGGTGCTGTTATGCTGCTGTTGTTGAGTTTTAAAAATGGTTTTGTTGCTGTTGGTTTTGTTTTGGTTCTATTCATGTTCCGGTGATTGATTTGTTGAATTGTGTGAAACATGTAGATTGTTCGGAGTGCGACGCGAGCTATTGTCAGGAGTGTGACTTTCTGAACCAGAACCAAGGCAAGTTACATGTTGATCATCCTTTACCTATTGTTTTCTATGCATGTATTTATATAACACCTTGAATATATGCATGTATAGGATTACTATATTATTTTGCTATGCTGTTGAGCTATCTTCCCGTCTTTGTAAATCGTGGTAGTTGTAGGTTGTTATGCTTTGTAGACGGGCTGGTTCATGTATTCATTCAGCTTATGTGAGGATTATATATATAATAATTTGAGTAGTAACTCAGGATTTAATTCACCTTTGGGCGGAAGTGGTATTGCTAGGGTGGTTTCAAGAACATCATGGTTTATACCCTCTGAATGTAAGTGGACGGCCGCCCAGGCTCAAAAAGATCAGACAGACTTAGTGACTAGTAGCTTCCATGTGCGACCACTTGCTAAATGGGCTCTGGCTTAGTTAATCAGTTGTGGGACCCTTACCCGGATGTGCCAGCAGATGTAGGTAAAATGGTTGGGATGGGCCTCCTGTTGGGACTAGGGGACTGCTTCTGAAAGACTTCGTCTGAATCTTCGGGTTGGGTCCAGTGGGTAAAGCGTACTAAACTCTGCAGAGTAATAAAACTAATCATGATTAGCCGTGCCCCCGGTTATGTGTAAATTTGAGCCACTATGCCATTACAGTTGTTGGATGATCTTGACAGATGTGACACTTCATAATATTTGTGGGCAACTTAATAAAAGCTTAGGTTGGATTTGATTTTGCCAACTCAACCTTGTACATTTAATTGTAGTAATAAAAGAACTAAATAAAATTTGACTATTAGGTAGTTATGAGGACAAAATCAGCTTTCTGCAAAAACAAACCCTCAAGCCTTCCTTTTGATATACAATGCATATACATGTAGGTCTACTTTATTATTACTCCTGTGTAACTTGCCAATGCATTCCAAGTATTGACCTATATGGCTGCAACGTCTCATGTTGCAGGATATTCAGACGAAGAGTAAGGTACCGTTAGGGTCGCGAGTCTGCACTCAGCATCGCCAGTGGGCTATGATGGGACTCATCGTTATTTTCTGCTACTTTCCGCTGTTTGATTGAATAAAGCTAGCCAAGCGCTATGCAGATTGTTTTATTTTATACATTCTAGATCATACGTTGTAATAAATGATGCACTTGCTATTCTGGTATTCATCTATACTGTGTGTGCTAGCGAGTTCGATCCAAGGACTAGCACGGTAAGCACAGAGACTCAAATCCTTCAAGGTTTGGTCATTACAGATGGCATCAGAGCAGTGTGTTGACTGTAGGACGTGACCCTAGAAAATGGATTAGAAAAGCCATAGGAGTGAAAGTTATTTTATAAACTAGCTAGACTTTTTGCTATTTATTAGTTAACCCCCTCAAGTATCTTGAACAGTTAAGTAGGAGCTAGTGTTGAGACCACCATTCATGTTTTTTTTATATTGCAACGTTATCGTGTTAGCGTATCTGATTATGCCCACTTTCATGGTATGAAGATACTAGATTGTTTGCTTGATTGGTAGTTGTTTGTTAAATTGCTTAGTGTCGAAATTATTCGAATATATATATATAATATTACCATATTGTTTGTTGTTTGTTTGTTGGTGTTATTCATTGTTGTGTTTTGTTGGCTTGATCATATTATGCATATGGGTAGAATATATTTATATATACATAGCCTTGGCCCTATTATATCTATAACTCATCTATGCTTGCCCAGCAGATGCCGCCGAGGCGTTATACTAGACGCAATACTGCAGGAGGAGACAACAATGGCAATGGAGTACCACCATACATACAGCAGGTTATTGAGGGACAGGCCCAGTTGATCCAGTTGCTTACTCAGAACCAGAACAACAACAATAACAACAACAATCCGCCGCCACCGCCACCTATGGATATGCTTACCAGGTTCTTGAGGTTGAATCCTCAGAGGTTCTCCAGTTCCCCTGAACCTATTGTGGCTGATGACTGGCTCCGTGCAGTCAATAGGAACCTGGAGACGGTTGGATGCACTGATGCAGAGAAGGTGAGGTTTGCCTCACATTTGTTGGAGGGTCCTGCTGCAGCTTGGTGGGACAATTTCTTGGTCACTTATCCCATTGCTACCATCACATGGCCTCAGTTTCAGGATGCTTTTCGTGCTGCACATGTGTTTGTTGGTGCTATGAGTCTAAAAAAGAAGGAGTTTCGCAGTTTGCGCTAGGGAGGTCACATTGTTAATGCTTATGTGGAGGAATTTAATAATCTTGCACGCTATGCTCCTAATGATGTTAACACTAATGCAGCTAGGTAGGAGAAATTTTTGGAGGGCCTAAATGATGACTTGAGCCTTCAATTGACAGTGGCCACTTTTAGAAAATATCAGGACCTAATTGATAAGGCCATTGTGTTGGAGGGAAAGCAACATGCCATAGAGAATCGCAAGAGGAAGTACAACAACAATAATAGGTATAATTCAGGACCACAACAGAAACCACGCACTTAATATCATGGTAATGGAGGTAATGGACATAATCATCATGGAGGTAATGGACATAATCATCATGGAGGTAATGATCATAATCATCATGGAGGGAATGGCCACAACCATAATGGCCACCATCATCATAATGGGCACCAGAGTAACAATGGCAATGGCAGAGGTAATGGTAATGGTAATGGCAATGGAGGGAACAATAACCAGAACCACCAGGTTACACGTGCGCTAAGGGATTTGAGTTAGGTGCAGTGCTTCAGGTGTAAGGTTATGGGGCACTATGCCACAGATTGCCCGGGGGCGAAGAACTCAGGATCCAACAAGCCAAACCCTTTTCAAAAGGGTCATGTCAACCATGTTAATTTTGACGAGGTCTATAATGAACCTGATGCAGTGATTGGTAAGTTCTTGATTAATTTAGTACCTGCAATTGTTCTTTTTGATACTGGTGCATCACATTCATTTATTTCGAGGGTATTTGTTGATAAACATGGATTGCCAACCAAAACACTTAGTATGCCTATTAGAGTGAGTTCCCCAGGAGCTGAGATGATAGCAGGTGTTGGTTGTCATCAGTTGATTTCGTCTGTTGGAAAGCATGATTTTCCTACGGATTTGATTATATTGAAGTCACAAGGTCTGGATATTATTTTGGGTATGGATTGGTTGCAGTTATATAAAGGTCGTATTGATTGTGCCAGTCGATCTATCACTCTCAGTGCACCAGGAGGGAAGAGGATCAAATATGTGTGTAAGTATAAGCGTAATCAGGTGCAGGTGAACTCTCTTAAGGGGGGTAGCTTGGAAGAGGTGCCAGTTGTGAGGGATTATCCAGATGTGTTTCCAGAGGAGTTGCCAGGTATGCCACCAGATAGAGATATTGAGTTTCTTATTGATTTAATACCGGACACTGGACCTATTGCAAAGAGACCGTATAGAATGCCTCCTCAGGAGTTGGAAGAATTGAAGAAGCAGATAAGAGAATTGCAGGCACAAGGATTTATTCGCCCAAGTTCATCACCTTGGGGAGCTCCAGTTTTGTTTGTGGAGAACAAGGATGGGACCTTGAGGATGTGTGTTGATTATCATTCTCTGAATGAGGTAACCATTAAGAATAAGTATCCTTTGCCTATGATAAATGATCTATTTGACCAGTTGGAGGGAGCTACTGTATTTTCTAATATTGACATTCGTTCTGGTTATCATCAATTAAAGATTCGTGAGCAAGATATTCCAAAGACTGCTTTTACTACGAGGTATGGGTTGTATGAATATACTGTTATGTCATTTGGATTGACTAATGCCCCTGCATACTTCATGAATATGATGAACAAGGTGTTTATGGAGTTCTTGGATAAATTTGTGGTTGTTTTCATTGATGATATATTGGTGTTCTCCAAGAATAAGCAAGAGATGAGGTGCATCTGCGTTTGGTAATGGAGAAACTAAGGGAACATCAGCTGTATGCCAAGTTCAGCAAATGTGAGTTTTGGCTGGATGAGGTAGCATTCCTTGGACATGTTGTGTCAGGTAATGGAGTTGCAGTTGATCCATCTAAGGTTGCTGCAGTTACAGAGTGGGAGACACCCATGACAGTTGGAGAGATTCCCAACTTTTTGGGCCTTGCAGGTTATTACAGGAGGTTTATTGAGAACTTTTCCAAAATTGCAAAGCCTATGACTGAATTATTGAAGAAGGAGAAGAAGTTTGTTTGGACTGATGAATGTGAAGCCAACTTTCAGGAATTGAAGCAGCGTTTGGTTACGGCACCAGTTTTAACTTTGCCAGACATACATAAGGACTTCCAGGTATATTGTGATGCTTCTCGTCAAGGACTTGGGAGTGTTTTGATGCAGGAAGGTAAAGTTGTTTCTTATGCTTCACGTCAGCTTAAGAATCATGAGCACAATTATCCTACACATGATTTGGAGTTAGCCTTAGTTGTGCATGCATTGAAAACTTTGAGGCCATATCTTATTGGTAATCATTGTGATATATTACTGATCATAAGAGCTTGAAGTATATTTTTACTCAGAAGGATTTGAACCTCAGGTAGAGGAGATGGTTGGAGCTTATTAAGGATTATGATTTGAATGTGCAGTATCATCCTGGTAAGGCTAATGTCGTTGCTGATGCATTGAGTCATAGGAGCCATGTTAAAGCAGTTAATATTGATAATATGCCACCCGAGTTATGTGAATAGTTCAGGAATCTCAGGTTGGAGATTGTTCCTAAGGGATATTTGGCAACACTTGAGGTAAAGCCTACTTTGCTTGACAGGATCAGAGAAGCTCAAAAGGGTGATAAGGAGATTGCTGAGATAAAAGAGAACATGGTTAAAGGTAAGGCAGAAGGTTTCCGTGAGGATGAACATGGAGCCATATGGTTTGAGAAGCGTATTTGTGTACCTCAAGATGTAGATATCAGGAAGTTGATTCTTCAGGAGGCGCATGATTCACCTTATTCTATTCACCCAGGTAATACTAAGATGTATTTGGATTTGAGGGAAATATTTTGATGGCCTAGCCTGAACAGGGAAATTGCTGGATATATTGCAACATGTGATGTGTGCCAGAGGGTTAAAGCAGAACATCAGAGACCAGCAGGTTTGTTACAGCCATTGCCTATACCTGATTGGAAGTGGGATGAGATTGGTATGGACTTCATTACAGGTTTACCCAGGACTCGGTCAGGTTATGATTCTATTTGGGTAGTTGTTGATCGTTTAACTAATGTTGCTCACTTCATCCCGGTAAAGACTACTTATACCAGTGCTCAGCTAGCAAAAATTTATATGTCTAAAATTGTTTTCTGCATGGAGTTCCAAGGAAGGTAGTGTCTGATAGAGGTACTCAGTTCACATCCAAATTTTGGCGTCAGGTGCATGAATCCTTGGGCACTAGGCTGGAGTTCAGTACAACTTTCCATCCACAGACAGATGGGCAGACAGAGAGGGTAAATCAGATTTTGGAGGATATGTTGAGAGCTTGTACTTTGGACTATGGGTCCAGTTGGGATGATAATTTACCTTATGCAGAGTTCTCATTTAATAACAGTTACCAGGCTAGTTTGAAGATGGCACCATTTGAGGTATTGTATGGTAGGAAGTGCCAGACACCATTGATGTGGGATGAGGTTGGAGAGCGTCAATTCTTTGGACCAGACTTGATCAGGGATGCTGAGGAGAAGGTCAAGTTGATCCGTGACAAGCTGAAGATAGCACAGTCCAGGCAGAAGAGTTATGCAGATGCATATCTTAGAGTTTAACCACTTTGTGGAATAAGAGGTTTGGAATCAAGGGTAAGTTAGCACCACATTTTGTGGGGCCCTACAAGATCTTGGAGCGTAGAGGAGAGGTAGCTTATCAGCTGGAGTTGCCAGAATCCTTGTCAGGAGTTCATAATGTGTTTCATGTATCTCAGTTGAAGAAGTGCCATGCAGAGATGATGGATGTTCCATTGAGGGACACGGTGCCACTTGAGGCAATTCAGTTGGAGAGTGATTTGATATATGAGGAGAAGCCTGTTAAGATTCTGGAGACAGCACAAAGAGTTACTCGCACCAAGACAATCAAGTTATGCAAGGTTCAGTGGGATCATCATACAGAGGAGGAAGCTAGCTGGGAACGAGAGGAAGATCTCAAGCAGGATCACCCACACCTATTTGCTAGCCAGCCCGAATCTCGAGGGCGAGATTCATATTAAGGGGGGTAGGTTTGTAACACCCTAATTTTCCTAAATTAGGATGTTAATAGATCATTCTTATGCATATCATATTTTTATTGCATTATTTGCTTTTTCATAATATTCAAATCATTATGCAACAAAGGCAATTTATTGGAGCGGAGATAACATAACTTCTCCCCTGTTTTAAAATGTTCATAATGTGCAGAATATTATTTCCAGTTCGTTTGATATGTTCTGGTAAATTTTTGTAATATCCTAAATATTTTAATTGTGCGTTATTTTACTGTTTGTGTGGCCTTTTGCATCAAAATGAATTTCTAAAATTGCATTAGGTGAGGAACTAGCGTTCCTGTAGTTTATATTAGTAGTATAGATTTTACTGTGTGTCTAGGTATTTTTATTTAGATGTTATGTTGTGTATGTTATTTTATTTATTTTTGCTGCTGTAGTTTTTGTCTAAAAAGAAGAAGCAGCGCCGCATAGTGCACTGCACGGCCCAGCTAGCCGCAGCCCAGCCGCCAGCCAGCGCAGCGTAGCTGCGGCCCAGTCCCCCGCACCTCCCAGCCCCAGCGAAGCGGTACACCGCAGCCTCGCCCGATCCGCCCCGCGAGCCCGCACCCGATCCACCGCTCGCCTCCAGCCACTGACTAGCGGGCCTCGCGCATGTTTGTCCTCTTCCCCGAGCCGGGCACCGCACCGCACGCAGCTGAAGCCGAGCCCAGATCGCTCTCGTGCCCTGGTTGACTCCGTGTGCTCCAGGGACTCCGTACGCGAGCAAACGACCCCAGGGAAACACCACACCCCCTGTCCCGATCTTCCCCGTTGTCGCACGCCTCTTTCTCTCTTTCCCCGCCACCAGAGCACTGCCTCTCTGGTATTGGATCTCGCCGGAGGAGCTCGAGGTCGCCGTCGTTCACCGCCTGTTTTCGACGCCATAAGATCACCCCCGGCCGCTCCGCTTGTTCCTCTCGGACACCCTCTCAGTTGCCGCTCGTTTGACACCTCGGGGTGACCTGAAGACCACCAGAACGACGCCGCCGCCAACGCCTGATTTCGCCGGAGCACCGAGGTTCACCTCGCCGCCGTCGCCTACAGAGGAAGTATCGCCGCCGTCCGACACCACCACCACCTCCGCCACTCGTCGCTGAACCCATCCGCCACTTCACCCTCGCCGGAGACCCACCGGAGAGCCGACGACGATGACGCCCGACCGCCGCCGCTGTTTTTCTATTTTTGGTGAGCACGCACACGCACAGGAGGTCTTCAACCAATCACCCGCTGCCATGTGGCACGTCGCTACAGGAACAACACAGGAGTTCGCTACAGTACCAGGAGTTTTCTGTTTTCCTTTTTGATTTATTTTCAGATTTCACCAAAACTTCCATTAGCTATAACTCCTAATCTATATATCCAAATTAGGTAATTCTTTTTCCTATGCACTCACAAAAATCAGCACATTATCACAGTACCAACTTTGCACATGTTTGCACTGTTCAAATTTGAATTCACTTGAATTTCAATCAAATCTTCCGGAGGCCATAACTTTCAAACCGTTTATCGGAATTGATTGTTTCTTTTTGCTTTGTGACCGAACTGCAGTTTAGGTGTTGTTATGCTGCTGTTGTTGAGTTTTAAAAATGGTTTTGTTGCTGTTGGTTTTGTTTTGGTTCTATTCGTGTTCCGGTGATTGATTTGTTGAATTGTGTGAAACGTGTAGATTGTCCGGAGTGCGACGCAAGCTATTGTCAGGAGTGTGACTTTCTGAACCAGAACCAAGGAAAGTTACATGTTGATCATCCTTTACCTATTGTTTTATAAGCATGTAGTTATATAACACCTTGAATATATGCATTTATAGGATTACTATATTATTTTGCTATGCTGTTGAGCTATCTTCCCGTCTTTGTAAATCATGGTAGTTGTAGGTTGCTATGCTTTGTAGACGGGGTGGTTCATGTATTCATTGAGATTACGTGAGGATTATATATATAATAATTTGAGTAGTAACTCAGGATTTAATTCACCTCTGGGCGGAAGTGGTATTGCTAGGGTGGTTTCAAGAACATCATGGTTTATACCCTCTGAATGTAAGTGGACGGCCGCCCAGGCTCAAAAAGATCAGACAGACTTAGTGACTAGTAGCTTCCATGTGCGACCACTGGCTAAATGGGCTCTGGTTTAGTTGATCAGTTGAGGGACCCTTACCCGGATGTGCCAGCAGATGTAGATATAATAGTTGGGATGGGCCTCCTGTTGGGACTAGGGGACTGCTTTTGAAAGACTTCGTCTCAATCTTCGGGATGGGTCCAGTGGGTAAAGCGTACTAAACTCTGCAGAGTAATAAAACTAATCATGATTAGCCGTGCCCCCGGTTATGGGTAAATTTGAGCCACTACGCCATTACAGTTGTTGGATGATGTTGACACATGTGACACTTAATAATATTTGTGGGCAACTTAATAAAAGGGTAGGTTGGAGTTGATTTTGCCAACTCAACCTTGTGCATTTAATTGTAGTAATAAAAGAACTAAATAAAATTTGACTATTAGGTAGTTATGAGGACAAGATTAGCTTTCTGCAAAAACAAACCCTGAAGCCTTCCTTTTGATATACTATGCATATACATGTAGGTCTGCTTTATTATTACTCCTGTGTAACTTGCCAATACATTCCTAGTATTGACCTATATGGCTGCAACGTCTCATGTTGCAGGATATTCAGATGAAGAGTATGGTAGCGTTAGGGTCGCGAGTCTGCACTCAGCATCGCGAGTGGGCTATGATGGGACTCATCGTTATTTTCTGCTACTTTCCGCTGTTTGATTGAATAAAGCTAGCCAAGTGCTATGCAGATTGTTTTATTTTATACATTCTGGATCATACGTTGTAATAAATGATGCACTTGCTATTCTGGTATTCATCTATACTGTGTGTGCTAGCGAGCTCGATCCAGGGACTAGCACGGTAAGCACAGAGACTCAAATCCTTCCAGGTTTGGTCGTTACATGGGACAAAGCCAACAACCGTTCGTTTTTTCAGGCTATCGACTTACGCTTTGTAGTCCAGGTTGCCAGTTCGAATCTCGTCTTTCAGATTTGTTAGTTTTAGGTCCAAATTTGATTAATGACAAGTGGGACCCCCGTGTGTTGTTCTGACATTTCAGTGTAGGATGGTTTTTTTGAACAAACACTTTGCACGGTTAGACAAGTAACGGCACGAGTTACACGTATTTCGCAAGTTTACGAACAAAAATGACAGCGGCATAGAATATCAGATCCACCCCGCAGCTTAGATACTATGGTGATACGAGTTTTTACACCGTTGGAAGTGAGATCCAATAGCTTGGGAGTAGTCTTTGTAATTATGCACAATTTCCAAACTCTCCAAAGGTTTTTTTTGCAAATAAAACATTCAGGCTTCGTGTGTGCCGCTGCATCTTCGATCCAACGTCTCCCCGGTGCTCATATTAGGTGCTCCCCGTAGCTTAATTACCTGCTACGGTGATATGATCATCTAGGTCGTATGATCCGTGATCAGATGGCACATGCGTAGTACTTGTACTTTCTGCGCATTTCCCAAACTCTATCAGCCGTATATTGCAAAAAACATTCAAACCTCCTATTGTGGGCCGTTAGATCTCAGTGAACTCGTATCACCATAGAATCTATGGTGCGGGAGCACCTCATACTCTCCCGTGCGAGAAAACATAAGGTGCTATCGCAGCTTGGATGCTACGGTGATACGAGCTTGGAGGTCGTTTGATCTGAGATCCAATGGCATCCGAGCAGTATTTCTGCTTGCAAGCAGTGGCCGAACTCTTTTGTGGCTTTTCTGCAAAAAACCATTCGAACCACCGAGGAGGTGTTGGGTCACAAATCCAACGCCTCCGAAGAGCTTGTATCACCAAAGCATCTAAGGTGTGGTAGCACATGATATTCTTACATACAGGAGAATATGATGTCCTCCTTCATCTTAGATGCTACGGTGATACGAGCTTCCAGGTCGTTGGATATGGGATCAAAGGGCATCTAAGTAGTTTTTGTACAAATTGTGTGCAATTCTCAAACTCATCAAGGTTTCCTGAAGAAATATTAAGACCCATCATGTGAGCTGCTATATCTCAGATCTACAAGCTCCAAGCAACTCGTATCGGCATGTAGCATCTAAGGTATGGGGGCACATGATATTCTCCCAGGGAGGAGGGGTGGGGGTGCACAACCAATCGGTGGCTGGGAGGGTGGGGACAAATATAATCTAAACAACCCTAAACAGAGCTCCACAATTTTATCTAAGGTCGAGGGGTTGGCCCCCGACAATCATAGCTCCGCCTAAATAGAACATTTGCATGTACAGTAGTAATAGACTTAATATTCATGTTTCAGTTTCATGTTCATTTTAAATATTGAACTGAGGACCATGGATGTCTTACATTTTACTCCCTTCGTTCCCAAATATTAGTCTTTTTAGAGGCTTCAAATGGACTGGCACATATGGATGTATATAGACATATTTTAGAGTCTAGATTCACTCATTTTGCTCCGTATGTAGTCACTTGTTGAACTCTCTAAAAGACTAATATTTAGGAATAGAAGGAGTATTTTTGAATTCGTGTCATACATGCATGGTTTGGAAAAATAGATGCACTATACTTATTGGATTGTTGTTGTGTTCGTGCGTGTGTGTCTGTGTGTGTGTGTGTGTGTGTGTGTGTGGTCATATGCTTGATACATACAAAGTTTTCTCACCTCCATGTTGTTCATCTTTTAAATTTGAATTTGCATCGGAAAACTTACTAGGGATACCATGAAATGTGAAATCCACGTTGAGATCACTATATCACAAACTCACTCTAATTCAACAACTCGTCATAAATCAATTACCACGTTGAGATTAGTATTTGCAAGGAAAATACGGGTATTGTAATACACATAGATTCGTTCGGCAATTTAAAAGATTCCTTTCGTATTCTCGAATGGTAGGACCCAACGGCATACCAGCCAGACCTTGGCTCGTGTTGATCCTAAAAAAAAGCAGGCTCGTGTCCTTCGGTGGCGTGCGTGGTATGCACATTAGGCAACCCCATTACCCCAACCAGTCGAGCCTCAGCGTTTCAAGTCGAAATATATGGCGGCCAGAATTCCAGCCCTAGGAAATTCCCCTCATGTCCCCGGTCCATAATGACTACCGATGAACAACGGAGGGATGCTTTAGTAACTAGACAACGTTACCTACCATGCCGAGCATGGTTCAATTCCCTCGGTCGCCGCTCATCAAGGTCACCCTTCCACTGCATTGCCTAGTACTACTACTACTACACCAGGATGAGCACAGAATTGAGCCCGTTTGTTCGTGCCTAGTACTTGAGTTAATATATCAGGCAATGCACTGGTACGGAGGGATTATCCTTTTACTCTGCATATATAACTTGTCTGAAGTCTAACTAAGCAAAATGTTTGACCAAATCCTTTCTTAAGAAATACAACAGGACAGATGTACGGCTTGAAAATTTATTGCATGATGCAGGTTATGAAATTGTTCCGAATCCTGGATCTTAAATTTCTGAAAATCCAAAAGTTAGCATAAATTCTTGAAACTAAGCATGGTCACGTGATATGGCACAAATATTACTTCGTAAGTTTTTTCTCCAATTTGAGACAAGATGCTTATGACAAGTTGCACAAATGAAGAGCCATGGTATTTTGGAAGAAAGACCTTTCACGTTAAGGCGAACGCTTTCACTATTGAAACTGTGGGCGTTTACGCGCCGCCACGAGTCCCCGCTTCTCATCGGCAATCGGCAGGTGCCGTCCGAGCAAGCGTGTGAGTCGATGGGAGGTGTGCAAGCAGACCGCTGCGCCGGCTGTCAGGGAGGCGTGCGAGCAGACCGCTGTGCAGGCTCACCGGGAGGCGAGCCCTTTGACTAGGCTCCGCCGCCCACCGTCGTCCCAACTGCTCCCACTTTTAATGTCGCCGGCGCCGCAGTTTAAAATCAACCCCGCACTACCCTGTACTCCCTCCTTTCCGGTTTATAGGGCTTATCTCAAAATATTAGTTTTTCCATTTTATAAGGCTCAATTTTGTTGTTTCCCATCACATGTTCAGATTCCAAGGTAAATTAAATCATTGCATGCAAGTATTAAGAGAAAATTGACCAATGCATGTAATTTATGCATGCATGCATTGCAATTAATGCATTGGTAAACATATTTTTTTGAGAAAAACAAGAGCATTAATTGGATGCTTTTGCAAACTACAAAAAGTATTCCACCACTCACCATCTACCTTGGTTGGTGAGATTTTTGAATTGAGCCTTATAAATCGAAAAGGAGGGAGTATCGCTACAATCCTCTCTCTTCCTCTCTGATTCTCCTATCATCTACCTCCAACTAGCCTGACCTAAACGTACGCCATGCCGCATCACGATGGTCTGCCCTTAGTGTTCCAATTTCCTGAGGAAGACACCCAACCGGAGTCTCAAGAACATAAGGCGCTTTGGGACGAGCTTGAACTGGCCTTGCGGGAAGACATCGCGCCTGTCCCCGCTCCCGTTCCGACCCCCGTCGCCCCGACTGCGCCAGCGCCCACCCCCGTGGCATTGATGGGCTGGGAGCCGCACATTGTTGCCGAGCTTGATCCCACGGGGTTCCACGAGGTGCCCGCCGACTTTCACGTGCCCGTGCACCTGCCAGCGCATGCGCCTGCGCGTGCAATGACGCGCACGCCCGTGCCGGTGCCCGTGCACCTGCCAGCGCCTGCGCCTGCGCGTGCACTGACGTGCGCGCCCATGCCGGTGCCCGTGCACACGAATGTCTCCGCCGCACCGTTGACAGCGCATGTCCCTGCGCGGGTGCCAGTGCCCCCTCAGCAGCATGGATGGCCGCCGTCGACCGCTTTCTTGCACCAACGCTAGTCGACTCGCTCCGAAGTCCAGAACATTTTGGCCTTCCTTGAAGCTAGGCCAACGTCCAGGAATATGCCAACAAAGGCGCAAGACGCCGCTGTCGCCGTCGGTCAGTGGCCCGATGACACACAGAGCACGGCAGAGTAGCCGCTTCCGACCGCGAGACGCCCCCGCCGCCTCCGTGTAATCTAAATTTTCCATGAAAAACGTTCGGATTGCCATGCTTAAAATCCGAACATTTATCAATTCCGTTTATTTTATATCGATCATCCTATAATTTAAAGTCAGAGTCAGACTGAAGAAAATGTTTGGTTTGATCGATTGGATGTTCTGCTAGAGCCGTATCAAATTAAATATAAAACGTCATCAAGCCACATGTATTCCTTATCATCCAACGACCTAGACTGCTTCAATGTCGAGCGCTCAACACATTTAGCGTGCAGTTAATTTCATGCCAAAAATAGTGCTAATCACATGATAACACGCAAATAATATCCTAGTAGTTAATATATCCGCATGCACTTAATATACATCCAAATTAACGTGCATTGCACGTACACACTGACTAGTGCTGCTAGTACGTGAAACTGGTGCCGTGACTTGTGAACGCGTCCAGATATGGTCAACGGTAACATCGCCCGCGAGTTCTTCCTGTTTGCCCGTGCATCTAAACACAGAAGGGGAGGAGAGAAAGAGAGCACACATGGAACCCACCAGTAAATGAGGACGTGTAGATATATTTTGTGCGTGGGAGGAAGCAAGGTCAACCAATCACATAGGGTCGCCGTGCGATCGAAAGAGTGAGACAGGTTGGAGAGAGTGACCTAGATAGATGATGTGCGTGAGAGAGTATACAATGTGAATAGGTCGAATTGGGCTCAAACATGGTGATATATCATTTTTGTCCGAGAAAGAGCGAGGTCAATCGAGACATACGGAGAGAGAGAGAGAGAGAGAGAGATTGAGTGAGCATGGCCCACCATGAGGTCGAAAGAGTGGTGGCGGCTTGGATGGACTGACCTAGATAGACAATCTGCGTGAGAGAGTATAGAGTGTGTCGATCGAGGCCCGAATAGGGAGATATATCATGTGTGTGAAAGAAAACGAGGTTAAACGAGACTCGGATAAAGAGAGCGAGATTGAGCGAGTGTGGCCCGCCGTGCGGAAGAAAGAGTGAGACAGTCTCGAGGGAGTGACCTAGATATACAACGTGCGTGCATGCGCATGCACGAGAGGTTGGGGGGCTAGATAGGCAATGCATGTATTTAGCGCGAGAGGGTGAGAGGGAGAGGGGGGAGAGAGAGCTCGGCATGGGGTGCAATGGCGGGTGTGTGAGGTAAATACATTTGGTAACAGAGTGGAAAAAGGGGTTGTGTAGTTGAGAGACTTAGAGATCGAAACATGGAGAGAAAGAATGAATGTGTGTTGGAAACCAATAGCTTCCTAAGGTGGTTAGGAGAGGAAGATTGAACGATATAGGAAGTATGTAGCGTTTGTGTGGGGGGCTAAAAACAACATTTGAATGTACATAGTACGAGACTTAATATCGATGTTTCAATTTGGTGTACATTGTAAGATTTGAACTGAGGAGCAGGCATACGGGTAATTATTTCAAATTCTTGCCATACTAAGTTTCGAAAAGTTGACATTGACTCAGTTTGTTGTGCTATTTTGTAGGTCATATGTTTGAATCCATCCAAAAGTTTTCTCACTACCATGGTGTTCATCATATACATATGCATTTGTATTAAAAAAGTAGCGTGGATACAATGAAATGCGAAATCCACGTTAGAATTGGAGATCGCTACGTGACACACACTCTAATTCAAATAACTAACTACGTGACACACACTCTAATTCAAATAACTAATTATGTGAGACACACTCTAATCCACGTTAGCGTGGGTACCGTTTTGATTTTTTTTCAAATAACACCTCATTAATTAATTTATAGTACTCCCTCTGTTCACTTTTATAAGACCTTGAAGACATTTCAGACAATGTGCAAAATAGTTCATTTTAAGTTGTTTGAAACGACTTACAAAAGTGAACGGATGGAGTATCTCGTTTCGAATGACTAATTATTGCAAGGAAAACACGGGCATGATAATACATACAGATTCGTTTGCAGATGAAAGAAGATTCGTTTGCATTCTCAAATGTAGGCGCACCAGGCAAACCAGGGGCGTGTGGCTGTGGACGCTGCTTCGGTGCCTTAAAGGCAATTGCCTTTACGTCACTGAACATGTGGGCCAGCCACCTGTTGGGCCCATATGTCATGGACACAAAGGCAGGTGCCTTAGGCACCGAAGCATAGTCTTGTCAGGGTGGTCGCGTGTGTCAGACGGACGCGTAGCACCCAGCCACCCACCCCCCCCCCCCAAAAAAAGGACGACGACAATATAAGTTCACGCTTCCATGTTTCGGATTGAAATATCTGGCGGCCCCAATTCCAGCCCTGGAAAATCTCTCTTCTCCACCATCCCCTTCCGCGCCCAGATTGCTCAAATCCCTAATTCGCCGCCAACCCTCGAATTGCCCCTCGTCTCGTCTCTTTCCCCACCATTCCCCACCTCTGTGCCGGACGACGACGAAGACGATGGTTGCGCTTCACCACCGCACCAGAGCTACCTCATCTACGCCCTCGTCCACTGCACCGGGTGGTCCACCGACAACGTCGGCCGCTGCAACCGACGTGCCTCACAGACACCGAGTTCCACCGCATCAGGTGCGCTTCACCGATGCCGTCTCCCAGCTCACCGGGGATACTTCACCGAGCACATCGTCGCACCTCCGCCCCCCAAGGCCGTTGGGGCTTCACCAACGGTCTCGTCCATCGCATCGTAGCGCTCCGCTGCCACTCAAGATCTGCATACATGCGCGGCTAGCCAACACCAGCGCATCACCCTCAACAGCTCTGAAGTGACCCGCACTCTAGCTAGGCGAGCATGCCCAAACGCCGGCCTGAACTAGGTATCCACACATCACTCCCTTGTGCACTGTTCCGACGATGTTTGGATATCCTTTCACTGCTCTCTTAGCTTACACGCCTATGCAACTCTGACCTTAACTCTTATTTCTTCTGGAGACATCATCTGAAACAAGCAAATCCATATTTTAGCGAAGCATGACGGCGCTACGGGATCTGGTACACATCTTGCACACCCGTATAACCTTGTAAGTATCTGTCCTCCGGTACAACATCAAGGTCGACTCCTCTTATTTGATCAACCATTCGCTATGTCAAAAATGCAGAGGGGGATGCAAGGAGCACAAGGCCTGCACATCCAAGCAAGTGGTAACATGGACTTGTACATGGAACATGCCAAGCGCAAGCAGAGCTGCAGTGAGCCTGTACAACGAGCTAGCGTAAGTCCCTGCATTTGATTTAATTCGTACTGGCATTCATGTATGATTTGTGTGCAGTGGCTGATCCACGAATTCAAGTTACCAGGGGCCAACATTTAACTTCAAAAATACGAAGGCACTTGCACTCCGAAAATCAACATAACTTGAGAAATGTGAAGCTACATGCACTTTGAAAACCAGCTAATGATCCAAAGTAGTTCAGATTATAAACACTAAATGATGCAAGCACCAAAAAACAAAAAATGCAACATGGTGTACAAGGACTACAAACATGGTCTGTATCTGCTTGAATTATTCGTTCTCTGGCTGAAAATATCGAAGTGTAATTGCATGTATAACCAGTGCGCAAACTGCATATCAATATATCTATCCTGCACAAGTATGCCAATAGTTTCAAACAACAAATTAGAAAAGTATTTATGCTATGTTGTCATGATACGGGGACTTTCTGGTAGATGGCCTCGACGTTTCCTCAAGCTATGAAAATGCACTATAATTTGCTTGTCATCAATGCCTGCAAATCTCTATCTCTCTCAACATAATAGATCATCATTAGACACTAAATCCTTCAATGAGCTTGCAAAATGCTTGCATTAGATCCCTCATTAGACACTATATGTTCATCACTAGGAGCATGTAAAATGTTTGCATCAAATCCTTCATTAGCAGTCTGTTCATTAGACACTTCAGGCTCAAGAACAACATGAGCTTGTATGTTTGCACCGGAAACTTGATTAGATACATCAGATTTAGTCAGTTCAGTATTGATTGGGGAGTTATAAAATAAGTAGAAATTGGTTTCATTTTCTCATAGATTCCCTACATACAAGCAGTCTTACAACACCGTCAGGTTTAACTATTCGCCAGAAATTGAAGAGTTGAATTAGATATAATCAGGGATGTGATGTACCTGCTCGTTGCGCATGCTACTCTTGCAATTAGCGACTGTCCGTTTGCGCAAGCTCGATGCCATGCCCGTGCTGCTGCCGCTTCCTCCCACGCAGGCTACACCCAGGGTTGGATCTTCATCTTCTTGTCCTTCCGTTCGCTTGTGGCCCAGCGACCGCCCTCCAACGAGGGCGCGAGGAAGTGCTGTGTCGGTCTGTCCAGCGGCGGCTAGGTTAGGAGCGAACCAGACTGGAGGCTCGAGTGAATGAATTGGAATTTTTCCTGCTGTTGATCAATATGGGAGGCGCTCGTTTGGGCCGCGAGCCTGCTATAGGGCCTGCCTTGCACTTACGTTATTGGCCCATCCAAATTGAAACATTTTTCTTCATTTTTACATTGCCTGCTCGTGCGTTCGGACGAACAAAACTAGCATGGGCCAACCTGGACAACTCAAACTAGGTGCACACTTTCCAGCCACCTGAGGCGGCCACCCATACCGGCCCGTATGGTGGCGTCGCCCCTTTTTGCGTGTATGATTGGATAGTGAAAAATATTCCAGTGGCACTTTTGATTTACCCACAGAATGGTTGTGATGAGGACATCAATACCATTGTTACACCCACAGCCCCTACTGTTACATATACTGGACCAATTACTAGAGCTCGCGCATGCCAATTAAATTACCAGGTACTTTCGTTTCTTGGTAATGATTCTAATGTTCATGAGATTATGATGCTGCCTAAATTGGATACATTTGTTTTGCTTACAAATGAAGGGCCTAGCTTGGAGAAGGATGAACATTGGAGCAAGAACACACATGGAGTTGATGGCATGCGCAAGGGGATCAAGAACGGAGTTACAAGTGATGATTTCAGGACTTTGAAGCCGCCATAAGGAGTGCATGAAGCCTTGGACGAAATATACAAGATGCCACTTCATAATATTCGTCCATAGGCTATTCTAGGTGCTGCGTCACCTTATTAATGGGCCAGGCCCATGTAATTTCGAAATACTTAAGTATAGGCTATTTTTAGAGTCCGTATGTGTGGGGAAACAAGAGTTAGGGTTGGTTTCGGACCCCACCCTCAAGGGCCACGAAATTTCCCCCTCTTCCTCCATATATACAGCCCTTAGGGCATCGTTTAGACTTTGGGTTTTGTTTAGATTAAAAGTTCGCCATAGCTGCAACTTCGCGTACTTCGTTTGTGTCCAACGACCAGACCAAGACGTCACAGAACCCCATCTTGATCAATAAAGCTTTCATCTTATATTCGCAATATCCGATTGCAATCTCAGTTTCTTGCTTGTTCTTCGTTTGCTCGCAGGAAATAGACCCTCGTGGTCAGGTTGATCGTGCTCCGGCGTGGTCAATAACCCTCGGAAGTTGGTTTAGCGATTGCTAAGGCGCGACGTCTCGCACGTTCGTAGTCGGATCGTCAAGGTCGACTCCCATAGAAAACGATAGCCACCATCTCATCGAAACATCGGGACACCTTAGCCTCTATCAAGTGGTATCAGATTTCCAGGTTGCTCGGTGAGATTTTACAGTTTTTCATAGATTAGATCGAGTCTGTTCTTCATACCTACAGTCCACGAAAAAGCCAGAAAAAAAAATTAGGGTTAGTTCATCATATCCGAACCAATCTGAGCCTTTGCATAATCTTTTTAGGGTTTTTGCTTTGTTGAATTTGCGGTTGCATCGTCTTGTCAAGTTGCTGGTCTTAGAGTCTAGTCTTTTAGAGTTTCGAGTTCTGGTCATAAGTTGTCACGCCGCCGCCACACCATCATCATCGCCCATCTACCACTTTTGCTTATCCGCCACCGCTCTAAATCGATATCCATATGCCACCACCAATCCGCAACCATATATCCACCACCAATCCAAGTTCTTCTCATATTAGGTTTGTTCTTGAGATCAATCTAAATTCCGTTTCGTGTTTCCTTGCCTGCGTAGGTCTTTTGAGCCACGTGCCATCATAGTGATTTTTTGTCGCACTTTCTCGTCGCCGCTGCCCTGATTTTCGAAAAAAAAGTGGAAAAAAAATTTCGTGCCCATCCTATCAGTTTGACGAGGGAAGAGTTTTGAGACACTCACCATTATAGTGATTTTTCGCAAAAAAAAGAGGAGCGCAAAAAAAAGGAGCGCAAAAAAAGAGCGAAAAAAAGAGTTCCAGAGTGTGCTTTTCCCTTATTTACGTGCAGCGCCGTGATTTTGTTATTGTTCTAGGCTCGCGTCTCTAGCACGGTCTAGCCTAGGACCAGCACAGTACCGTCGTTGAGCGTTTATTCAACTTTGCATCTCTGAATTGATTATTGCTGACCCTTTTTGCTACCATACTATAAGCCTTCCCAGCTCCACATACATCTACGTCATGCGTTTGACTCTCCCTGGCAATCGCTCTATCCAAGCTTTTGAGAGTTTTGACTACAACGGTTGCCGATCACCGCCTGCTGCTGGGTAAGAACTGGTAAGAATTTGAGATTTGCTTGACGTATTTGTGACACCCGCCACCACCACCACTTGTTAGTAGTCTGTAGGATCATATTCTTGTGTGTTTCTATTGCTGCTAACCATGCCAGGATCACAAGCCGACGAGACTGACTGGGAGAACTTGACGAACAAGGAGCTTCATGATACGTTTCAGCAAATGATGAGTGGACAGGTGCACGATGTGATAAACAGATTTGAAGAGGCCATGGAGAGGATAGATGGCATGGAGAAGACGTTTGAAACAAAGCTCGATAACAAGTTTGTTGAATTGCTTTTGCGTTTTCCACCACCACCACCGGCTGCTCCTACCGCACCTCTGCAACAACAGCAACAACATCGACTACCTCCACGTCGGGAAACAGCCCTCCGCCGAGCGAGCCGTGTCCCTCTTCAGTCGGGCCAAACTGCTGGTGCTGCTGTTGATACTTCTGTGGCTCCTACTGCTGATGTGGAGGAGGATGATTATGTGGGAGATTATGAGGATGAGGTTGATCACAATCAGAACTACGTGCCACCACTAGCACAACAACCACCAGGTCGTCCACATGCAAATAATGGCAATGGTAGGGCTCACCCTCAGGTACGAGATCATGACCATCTCCCTAAACTAAAATTGTATATTCCACCATTTGAGGGTAGATATGTTCCTGATATATATCTTACTTGGGAGTTAGAAACTGAACAACGATTTACATGTTTACAATATCCCGAGGAGAGACGTGTTCCTGCTGCTGTTTGTGCATTCACTAGTTTTGCATGTTTTTGGTGGTCTGAGCATTGTAGATTATATCCTATTCCGGCTACTTGGGCTGCTTTGAAAACTGCTATGCGTACTCGTTGGGTTCCACCATATTATCAACGTGAATTACTTAAAAAATTGCAGCGCTTAAGACAAGGGAAAAATTCTGTAGAAGAATATTATCAGGGATTACAAACTGGCATGATTAGATGTGGTATTGTTGAGGAGAATGAAGCTATGCTTGCACGTTTTATGGGTGGATTAAATAGAGAGATTCAGACGATTCTAGAGTATAAGGAGTATACTAATACCACTCGTTTATTCCATCTTGCTTGTAAAGCTGAACGTGAAGTGCGGGATCGACAGGCATTGGCGCGGACTAACTTTTCTGCAGGTCGACCTTCATCATGGACACCACGTGCATCATCTACTTCCACATGTTCTGCTACACCGGCGCCTCCGTCGGCTGCCACCTCCAACCGTGATACAATAAAGCAGGCACAATCACCACTATCTGCCAAGAGCACACCTTCTGGGCCTCCAAAGAGCTCTTCTTCATCCATGGCATCAACAGGGCAAACACATGATATTATTTGTCGACGTTGCAAGGGTGGAGGTCATTATGCGAGAGAATGCCCATCTAAGCGTGTGATGATTGTTACTGAGGATGGTGGGTATGAGTCCGCTAGTGACTATGATGAGGAGACCTTGGCTCTTATTACACGTGAAGAACATGGTGGAGACGGTTCTGATCATGAGACGCAATACATGGCTCCTGAAGATGCTGATAGGTATGAATGTTTAGTTGCTCAACGTGTTTTGAGTGTGCAGGTTACACAAGCTGAGCAAAATCAGAGGCTTAATTTGTTCCATACAAAGGGAGTTGTGAAGGAACGTTCTGTTCGCGTGATCATAGATAGAGGGAGCTGCAATAACTTGGCTAGCATGGAGATGGTGGAGAAGCTATCTCTCACCACAAGACCACATCCACATCCTTACTACATCCAATGGTTCAACAACAGCGGCAAGGTTAAGGTAACACGTACTGTTCGTGTGCATTTTAGTATCTCTACATATGCTGATTATGTTGATTGTGATGTGGTACCTATGCAAGCATGTTCCTTATTACTTGGTAGACCATCGCAATTTGATAAAAATTCTGTACACCATGGTAGAAACAATCAGTATACTCTTGTTCATAACGATAAGAATATTACTTTGCTTCCTATGACTCCTGATTCCATTTTGAAAGATGATATTAATAGAGCTAATAAAGCAAAACAGGAGACAAATAAGAGTGAAAATCAGATTGTGGCAAAAGAATTTGAGCACCAAATGAAGCCTAATAATAAACCATCTACTGTTGTTTCTGAAATTAAATTGAAAAGTGCATGTTTACTTGCCACCAAATCTGATATTGATGAGCTAGATTTTAGCAAATCTGTTTGCTATGATTTTGTGTGCAAAGAGGCATTATTTTCATTCGAGGACGTGCCTTCCTCTTTGCCCCCTGCTGTCACTAACATTTTGCAGGAGTTCGCTGACGTCTTTCCACAAGACGTGCCACCGGGATTACCACCTATTCGAGGGATTGAGCATCAAATTGACTTAATTCCCGGTGCTTCGCTACCCAACCGTGCACCATACCGTACCAATCCAGAGGAGACGAAGGAGATTATGCGTCAAGTACAAGAACTGCTCGACAAAGGTTATATACGCGAATCCCTTAGTCCTTGTGCTGTTCCTATCATTTTAGTGCCGAAAAAGGATGGCACGTCACGTATGTGCGTTGATTGTAGAGGCATTAATAATATTACTATTCGTTATCGTCATCCTATTCCTAGGCTAGATGATATGCTTGATGAGTTGAGTGGCTCTACAATATTCTCCAAAGTTGATTTGCGTAGTGGATACCATCAAATTCGTATGAAATTGGGTGATGAATGGAAAACAGCATTTAAAACTAAGTTTGGATTATATGAGTGGTTAGTCATGCCTTTTGGGTTAACTAATGCACCTAGTACTTTCATGAGGTTAATGAATGAAGTTTTACGTGCTTTCATTGGACGATTTGTGGTAGTTTACTTTGATGACATATTGATTTATAGCAAATCTTTGGAGGAACATTTGGAACATTTACGTGCTGTTTTCATTGCTCTACGTGATGCATGTTTGTTTGGAAACCTTGGAAAGTGCACCTTTTGCACCGACCGAGTATCTTTTCTTGGCTATGTTGTTACTCCACAGGGAATTGAAGTTGATAAAGCCAAGATTGAAGCTATCGAGAGTTGGCCGCAGCCCAAAACGGTCACACAAGTGAGGAGTTTCCTTGGCCTCGCTGGTTTCTATAGGCGTTTTGTGAGAGATTTCGGCACCATTGCTGCACCTCTCAACGAGCTTACAAAGAAGGATGTGCCTTTTGTTTGGGGTACCGCACAGGAAGAAGCTTTCACGGTATTGAAAGATAAGTTGACACATGCTCCTTTACTCCAACTTCCTAATTTCAATAAGACTTTTGAGCTTGAATGTGATGCTAGTGGAATTGGATTAGGAGGTGTGTTATTACAAGATGGAAAACCTGTTGCATACTTTTCTGAAAAATTGAGTGGGCCTAGTCTGAACTATTCTACTTATGATAAAGAATTATATGCTCTTGTTCGGACCTTAGAAACATGGCAACATTATTTATGGCCCAAGGAATTTGTTATACATTCTGATCATGAATCTTTGAAACACATTAAAAGTCAAGCAAAACTGAACCGTAGACATGCTAAATGGGTTGAATTCATTGAGACTTTCCCTTATGTCATTAAACACAAGAAGGGTAAAGAAAATATTGTTGCTGATGCCTTGTCTCGTCGTTATACTATGCTTTCACAACTTGACTTTAAAATATTTGGCTTGGAGACCATCAAAGATCAATATGTTCATGATGCTGAATTTAAAGATATATTGCAGAATTGTAAGGAAGGGAGAACTTGGAACAAGTTCGTTCTTAACGATGGATTTGTGTTTCGTGCTAACAAGCTATGCATTCCAGCTAGCTCCGTTCGTCTTTTGTTGTTGCAGGAGGCGCATGGCGGAGGATTAATGGGACACTTTGGCGTCAAGAAGACGGAGGATATACTTGCTACACATTTCTTTTGGCCAAAGATTAGACGGGATGTTGAGCGTTTTGTTGCTCGCTGCACTACATGTCAAAGAGCTAAGTCACGACACAATCCTCATGGTTTATATATGCTTTTGCCTGTACCTAGTGTTCCTTGGGAGGATATATCTATGGACTTTGTTTTAGGTTTACCTCGAACAAAGAAGGGGAGGGATAGCATATTTGTTGTCGTGGATAGGTTCTCGAAAATGGCACACTTTATACCATGTCATAAAAGCGATGATGCTATTAATGTTGCTGATTTGTTCTTTCGTGAAATTATTCGCTTACATGGTGTGCCAAATACTATTGTTTCAGATCATGATACTAAATTTCTTAGCCACTTTTGGAGATGTTTATGGGCTAAGTTGGGGACTAAGCTGCTTTTTAGTACTACTTGTCACCCCCAAACTGATGGACAAACTGAAGTAGTCAATGGAACATTGTCTACTATGCGTAGGGCTGTTTTGAAGAATAACAAGAAAATGTGGGAAGAATGCTTGCCTCATATTGAATTTGCTTATAATCGTTCATTGCATTCTACTACTAAGATGTGCCCTTTTGAAATTGTGTATGGTTTCCTACCTCGTGCACCTATTGATTTGTTGCCTCTTCCATCTTCAGAGAAGGTTAATTTTGATGCTAAAGAACGTTCTGAATTGATTTTAAAAATGCATGAGTTAACTAAGGATAACATTGAGCGTATGAATGCTAAATATAAACTTGCTGGAGATAAGGGTAGAAAACATGTTGTGTTTGCGCCTGGAGATCTTGTTTGGTTACATTTGCGTAAAGATAGATTTCCTAATCTGCGCAAATCAAAGCTAATGCCACGTGTTGATGGTCCTTTTAAGGTGTTAGAGAAAATAAATTATAATGCATATAAACTTGAGCTACCTGTAGATTTTGGGGTTAGTCCCACTTTTAACATTGCAGATTTGAAGCCTTATTTCGGTGAGGAAGATGCGCTTCCGTCGAGGACGACTTCATTTCAAGAAGGGGAGGATGATGAGGACATCAATACCATTGTTACACCCACAGCCCCTACTGTTACATATACTAGACCAATTACTAGAGCTCGCGCACGCCAATTAAATTACCAGGTACTTTCGTTTCTTGGTAATGATTCTAATGTTCATGAGATTATGATGCTGCCTAAATTGGATACATTTGTTTTGCTTACAAATGAAGGGCCTAGCTTGGAGAAGGATGAACATTGGAGCAAGAACATGCATGGAGTTGATGGCATGCGCAAGGGGATCAAGAACGGAGTTACAAGTGATGATTTCAGGACTTTGAAGCCGCCATAAGGAGTGCATGAAGCCTTGGACGAAATATACAAGATGCCACTTCATAATATTCGTCCATAGGCTATTCTAGGTGCTGCGTCACCTTATTAATGGGTCAGGCCCGTATAATTTCGAAATACTTAAGTATAGGCTATTTTTAGAGTCCGTATGTGTGGGGAAACAAGAGTTAGGGTTGGTTTCGGACCCCACCCTCGAGGGCCACAAAATTCCCCCCTCTTCCTCCATATATACAGCCCTTAGGGCGTCGTTTAGACTTTGGGTTTTGTTTAGATTAAAAGTTCGCCATAGCTGCAACTTCGCGTACTTCGTTTGTGTCCAAAGACCAGACCAAGACGTCACAGAACCCCACCTTGATCAATAAAGCTTTCATCTTATATTCGCAATATCCTGATTGCAATCTCGGTTTCTTGCTTGTTCTTCGTTTGCTCACAGGAAACAGACCCTCGTGGTCAGGTTGATCGTGCTCCGACGTGGTCAATAACCCTCGGAAGTTGGTTTAGCGATTGCTAAGGCGCGACGTCTCGCACGTTCGTAGTCGGATCGTCAAGGTCGACTCCCACAGAAAATGATAGCCACCATCTCATCGAAACATCGGGACACCTTAGCCTCTATCAGGTTGAATTGCTTGTTTCTATGAACCGAGTTCGCCAATAATGTGAAGGATGCCAGTCTTTTCATCCTATTATAGATTGCTTAGATCTCGATATGCCAAAAGTAATCGCATGAAATATACAGTAAAAGCCAGTGTGATGTGTTTGGCTACAACTAGTCTGACTACACGTCCTCATATAACATATCAAGGACGTACCATCTTACTAGATTAACCATTCAACTTACCCATGCAGTGTGGGAAGAAAGAAGTATTGGGACTGCGTATCCAAGCAATTGATGCCATGGACTCCTTCGTACAACCATGTAAGCGAAAAAGAAGTTGCAGTGTGCCTGTACAAAGAACTAGCGTAAGTTCAGTTACTTGCTTCTCGGAATTTTAGTTAGCCACTTATTGGAAAATTGTTCAATTATGTTGCTTGGATTAATTTAGTTTGCTACTGATTACATAATGGCACAATCTGTTAATCATATTGTAGACTGCGCCTATCTATGTGTTTGATACTTATTGTTAAGAATTAGCTGTTTGCCTTAACTTAAATATCTACTTGTTTGTTTAACTGCTTTGCTGCTACAACAGCGGGTTACAATGATGTTAATAACTACTTTTCAGCATCCAATTGATACTCTTTAATTCCTTGTTTGTTTAACTAGTTTGCTGTTATAACTCCCAGTTGAGATGTTTTGCTAACTTCAACTTTTCTGAATCCAATCGGAACTTTAATGGCAAAACAGGTTAGCCCAAGATCAAAGAGTGAGGTCCCCATGGACGTTGCATCATCCCACAGCAGTGGCACCGGCCCAATCGTGCATTATGAATTGCCAACTGTTGATGCTCTAGAGGCTGAACTAGTGGTAGAAAGAGATTCTGCTTCTGCACTTAGAGATGAAGTTGACATGTTGAGGAAGCAAACAGCACAATCACAAGCAGTACTCAAGACAACCATTAAATATTTGGTGGATTTCAAATCGAAGCAAGCTGAGACTGACCAGATTGTTAAGGTCCTGAAGGAAAAAAGGAAATTAGATTCCTACTTGGTAAATCATAGGTGAAATGTTCTTTCCGTAGTTGAATAACCTTTGTGTTGTCTGTTCACGTAATCAATCAAACCATTTGTTTTAGAGATCATGTAATAATTGTTTTTTTTGTTTTTTTGTTTGTAATTTTATTTGAGCACAAGTCTGTATTAATTGATAAGACTCGGAGACATTTCATTTGGATTGCTGTGCCAGACCTACAAATATGCCAATCGGGCTGAATGTGCATTCAGCAATACTAGTATAGATGGACCATAAGTGGCATGCATCAGAAAGGGCCAAGATGCTGGCTAAAAAAAGGATGTTGTTGTACCCAAAAAAAAGTACAGCGGCCTGGCTTATGTATGTTAGTTGATATTATTGATCCATATACTCTATAAGTGTTTATATGTCTGTTAGTTCCGTACATTCTTGGTTGATTGACTCGGTATTTGAATCTTGATACATCGCTTGTGTACATATCTAAATGGGAGTACACATTATGCTGCGTGTGACATTTGAGTTGGACATGAAGTGTTCCAAATATTCGAATTCACCTTAAACTGGATTCTAGTTTCTGAATTTGAGTACCGGCATTTGTAAACCATATTCATATATGACAGTGGAATACATCTTTGTTGTCCTTTTGAAGATATATAAAAACACACAGAATGATTTATAAAGATTCATATAGGAATACAAAATGGATTCGAATTTAGTTGCCAGGGTAAACGTGGATGCTTATTGTCCCAAAATTCGAAAGAAACAGCAAAATGTCCACTCCCACATCGGTTTCCCTAAGCCAAGTGTTTGGGAGATGGAAATTACTGTCTACCCATTACACGGACAATCCATCAGCCCGATTTCCACTGCTCTAAATAGGGGTAGGTTAGTAACTTCAATTAGACGTGACACGACCGCCTCTGAGCCCATTTCGACACGGTGGGCGTCAAACATGGGCGGCAAAACTCATTTGATTCAAGCTCGTCCGAAAGACCTCTGTTTCTCCCTCCATTCCCCATTCATACACGGTGGGCGGAAAAACAAACTCTCCTTGTCCGAAATAGATGTAGGCTAATATTTTAAATAGGGGAAGATGTGTAACTTCCATCAGACGTGACACAACCGCCTTACCTGTCAGCCCCATTCATACACCGTGGGCGCCAACCATGGGCGGCAAAACACCCTCTCCTCGCCTGAAATAGTTACCAGCAAATATTTGGGAGATGCGAGATTACCGTCCTATCCCCAACCGATGAGACGTCCAAATTTGAAACGGGGGATAAGTTCGTAACTTTCCCATATTTCAGACAAGCGCGTCCCAAAAACATGGTTCCCCGTACCTCTCCCTCCATTTTCCCATTCATACACCGTCCGCGCTAGAACACCCCATTCCCACAGCAGCCTCCGTCCGCCACCCCATCCATCGCCGCCGTCCTTCACCACATCCATCACCACCGTCCTCCACCATGCCAGAGTGCCTACCAAGACCGCGTCGTCCACTGCTAGAGATGGACGTTTCTCATCCACGCGATGGACCAACAGCCTTGCATCACGTCCTCTCGCTTCATCGGCACCGTCGTCCTCTTTGTCGGGGCCGCTCACACGACCTTCTCTTCCACCGCAACGGGACTTATCCCCCGATGCACCCGTCTACCGTCACAGATCTGCTTCAACGCCACTGACAGCCATCGCACCCCCGATGCCTACACGGTGCCGCAAGAGAGGTGGTACTTCATATCTCCTCAACTTTTTGATATCAACCAGAAAATAGATCTTAACTTGGTTACTCTACTTTCTTTTCAGCTCTTAGAATTTAGTTCTTAGTTCGAAGCAAACAATGGATGCTAAATATCATTTCTCCAGTTTGCAACTTCAAATCTGCCATGGCACAACCATAATACAGTTTAGTTGATCATGCTTAGGGTTTAATTGATCATGTTGGTTCCGTGGTGGTTTCTTTAATAGAAACCAGAGGGGAAACCCTCTTTTGCTAAAAAATATAGGCTTAGAGTTTCCCCCTTTTATGATCACTATACGATCAGAATACGTGCTTCGTTTCATAATAACACTGCTCCACCCATCAAGCTAAACAAGCTTAGTTGTTCAAATATGAATCTGATATTATTAAAACAGAGTTGTTTAATTTTTCAGCTAAATGTTCCTAAATTAGTTTCGAAAATGCATGTTCGCCGCTCGTGTGTGTATCTTTGTGTGTGGTCTGGTCAGCACGGTTGGGGAGGTGAACTTTGCATATGCAGGGGTTTATAGGGAGACACTCTCCGAGTTGAAACCGCAATGCATTCCATAGATAATCTGACTACTTTTTATGTTTTCATGAATCTCAGATGCTGAACATCATCATAATGATTATGAGCTTGCGCGCATGAAAAGAATAAAGCAGAACAATGCCATGGCTGTCAAACTTGGCATTAAGGCACTGAAATCAAGTATGGATGCAATACAATGCAAACACTCTCCACCTACAGATTCATGCTCAGAATATGATCCTAACAGTGATTCTGAGCTAGAGGGAGACCTAAGTCAATGTAGCTCCCTAGTGGAGGAGTCAGAGGAAGATGCCCTATCTTATTCACCCATCAAGGTACTTGCTCTAACTTTCCAAGGTTACATTGCTCGCACATATCTTGCAACTGATGCTTTGCATTGCCTCTACTTTGTTGAACTGCCATTAGCTTAGTTTACGCATCATGTATGTGAATACACCCTGCCTATCCATTTTCAGTACATATTCCATCTGTCATCATACCATATTTATCCATTCAAATGTTGTTCTTGTGTATTAGACGTTCAAAAGGAAGAGGGTGATTGCTGATCGTGGAGGAGCACAAGCAAAGTATTTGGAAAAGGTAGTGGCACCTGATAAATCAAATAGCCCATTAGGTGTAGTTGCAATATCACCTGGCCCACAAAATACCCCAACTCTAGCAGACTCTAGCCCTACTACACTGGTCCTTTCTGATGCCCTAACTCAGCAGACCCCAACTGCAGCAAACAATATGATTATGCCAGTTGACATAGCACCAGCTATACGACGCAAAACCCCCATTCCAGAAAAGAGTACACCAAATCCAGTTGCCAAATCCCTTTTCGAACTAGAGAGAGCCCCAATTGCAGCAAATAGGACCCCTGTTCCATTTCTTCCCAGTTTAGAAGACAAAGCTTATGTTGTTGTCAGGAACTTTGTGCGCATCTTTCCTTCATGGAAAGATTATACCGCAGACACAGAACAATTTCCAGTCTTCCTCCGCAACTTACGCTTAAGTAATGTACTAATGTTATTCATGGTCCTTACTGCATATGTTTCTGCTGACAGAAGACACAAGATTTCATTCTTTTAAATAGGCGAGGCGCAAACTGGATTGTGATGACGAGCAAGGGTTGGTTGCGCTTTTCAAGCACTCGTTGATGAAGTATCGTTCCTACCTGAGGCAAGCGCACTTCGATGGCAAGCCTCTAAACAAAATTTCTGTAAAGTCTCCGGTGCTACATTTATCTGATGGTGACTGGAATAATCTTGTTACACATTGGTCTCGGGTGCAGCGTAAGGTACTGTCTATGATATCACATTAGAATTTGAACTACATTTTTGCATTTGCCTTAATGTCTCACTTGTACAAAAACTGTTAGCAAAAGAACATTCATTCTCAAGGGACCACAGAATCTCACAACTATATTGCACACTTCATTGCTCTTGTGAGTACCTCTTGCCCTGTATGACCATATTTACTTTCATAGCTGTTTGATTATGTAGCATCACTGCACATGTTAGCCTCGTAATCGTCCATTTGGTGGACATTATAAGATCCGTATGGACTCTTACATAAATTTAGAATCAACCCAATGCTTTTGAAGAGGTTTAGCTCTGCAGTCCTCTTGTAAGGTCTGAACGTGGTCTATCACTGTACTTACGTTAACAGCTACTCCCTCCGTCCCATAATATAAGAATGTTTTGTATAGTACACCAGTGTTCAAAACACTCTTGTATTATGGGAAGAGGGATTGGTTCATTTTGTAGCATTCTGCATCTTATCTCCCTCGCCCACCATTTACTAAAAAAGATCAAATCTATGTTTAATCTTACCAACAAGTAGAATACACACACAATGCCAGTGCAGAAGTGTAGCCCATTGCTCTTGTTAGTACATTTTGTCCTGTAACGCTTGTACTTCCAGGGATTGGTAGTTGATTATGTAGCATCAATCTGCATCTTATCTTCATTATCCTCTACCCCTTCCAGTATTATCATATCTATAATTACTCTCTACAAAATGTAGAGTACAGGCAATGCTTATGAAGAAGATTATGTGCTGAAATTCTTGAGTTATCCTTCCCTTGACATGGAGAAGGGCATTATAAAGCCGGTGTTAACTGTTAATGTAAGTCAGTCCTTCTAAAGCCTTTATCCTCAACTGCTGTTTAATTTGCTCATACTCCCTATCGTTTACTGCTGTTTAGTTTGCTGTTTCTACCAAAATGCATGTTCGTAAGAACCGTAAGTTCTAAGTTTTACTTGTAAAACCAAATTCCTTATTCATACCATGCACATTACTCCCTATATGTATGCTTGTTTTTGTGGATCTATAATCCAGTGTGTGGTGAAGCAGCCCATGTTTGCACCTTGTCATCTCCTGTTTTATCTTACTGATGTGGCTGATGATATGAACAACATGCCATGCACATTATCCAAAATAGATACAATGATTTTCTTTGCCCTTCATCTATGCTTGTTATGTTGACATGGTAATCCAGTAGTGTGATGAAGCTCCCTGCATTATGAACAATGCCAAATTATGCTATTGATATTTTGAATATACTCCATGCACATTATCCAAAATAGATACAATGATTTTCTTTGCCCTTCATCTATGCTTGTTATGTTGACATGGTAATCCAGTAGTGTGATGAAGCTCCCCGCATTATGAACAATGCCAAATTATGCTATTGATATTTTGAACATAATCTTTATTTTCTAATTTGAAATTGGATAGAATTGACAAAACAGTTATCATCTTTGTTTATACACATGGAAAACCTGTCATCTCTCTGCTTTGTTTCAGGGTGATATGCCTGATGGCATGCACAAGTCTGCTGAAGGTTGTGAGACAAACCCAACATATATTGCAGCAAAGAAGGCAAAACATCTTGAAGATAGCGAGACAACCCCAAAGTCTTGTCTTGATGCAGTGTTCAAGTTACTTGACACTAACAGTCACACAAGCTCACAGAATTCATTGTCTGAATCAGTTCGACTTCTTCAGTCCCAAGTTCTCGCAGAAAGGCATTCTGCAACTCAACTTCGACTTGAAGTCCTATCTCTAAGAAAGATTGCGGAGAACACCAATGAGAACCTCATCGCTAAACAGCTACACCTGGAAGCTATGACCGACATGCTAGGCCGGTCTCACAGCCTTGCTCGGCAGCTTGCGTAGTAGTTCCCCCGCAAGGCTAACCTTTCTTGAACTGTCTTGGAAGTGGTCTCGGTTCAGTATTATTTTGTTATGCTGCAATGGTGCCCAGTTTTTGTAATCTGCTTCTACGTTGCGCTTTATGATCACTGGTGGCGAACTTCGATGCCCAGTGGATGTAATATACCTTAAACCCTTTATTATATAGTGTAGGTTTATTCTAAGTTACTATGCCGTAATTTCTTTATTGTATAGAGTAGCTTTGTTCTTAATTCATACTAGTTACGCAGCAGCATGAAATGAACCCCGGCCCATGATTGTGCGAATCAAATCACGGGCTTTTAACAGGCCAAAATTGTCTTGGTCCTTGTTTGGCCCAATCAGATATCGGCTGCGAGCAGGCCGGATGCAAACATGGCCGTAGTTAGGCCCAACTATATGACTGGCTTTTAACAGGCCAAAATTAATATAGGGCCGAAATGTTAAACGGGCCCTTAAGAGGCCAAAACTAATATCAGGCCGAATTACTAAGTGGGCCTTTATCAAGTGGGCCCAAAAGCATAGTGTCCACTTGACGGGCCGAATCTGATATGGGCCATAATTGAGCCCAAAGCCTCTTAAAGGGCCAGACCTGATCTGGGCCGTAATTTGGCCCAGAACATGGTAGGCTTTTAACGGGTCGGATCTCATATGGGCCACTATTAGGCCCGGAGCATGGCAGGCCATTAATGGTCCGGATCAAATATGGGCTGGCATTTGGCCCAAAACATGGCAGCCAGTTAATGGGCCGGCCTACTAGGGTCCTCAAAATCTTGTGGGCCTACAGCTGGGTCGGCCCATTAATGTCGGTGAAATCTCGTGGGCCTTTAGCTGGGCCGGCCCATTATGACCCGCAAGAATCTTGGGGGCTTTACCTGGGCCGGCCCATTATGGCACACAAAAATCTTCTAGGCCTTTACCTGGGCCAGCCCATTATGGCCCGCAAAATCTTGTGGGCCTTTAGCTGGGCCAGCCCATTACGGTCCGCAAAATCTCGTGGGCCTTTAGCTGGGCCGGCCCATTATGGTCCACAAAATCTTATGGGCCTTCAGTTGGGCCGGCCCATTTAAACTTGTTGGGCCGTGCCACGTGTCGACATATCATAGACGCCTATCTGACACACTGACGAGCTGGCACATGTTTCGTCCGGCCAATAAGAATTTTACACATGGAAATTTCCCATTGGTCGGGGCTGTTAACGGGTTATCGGATCCAAAACCCGGCCCGATAGCTTAACGGTGTTCTGTTACGGTGGATGCCATGTGTCGGTCACCCTTGACGAAAGCACTTCTGTGACGCGCGATTTATCGTCATGGAAGTGGACACCTCCGTGATGATAATTTTGGTAATGTCATGGAACACTTCTACGACAGCACAGGTATGACTATCTTGATATTGTCATAAATTTGTCATGGATGTACATGCATGAAAAAAAGGCGACCTACTGTGACAAACACGTATCATCACGGAAGTGTATTTTTTTGTAGTGATAATTCTACTACAATAACCCTCTACTAATGTTGCCATGTCACCGATGTCACTGATGTTAACCCCGCGTTAATCCGAAGCCGATTCAAATTCAAATTCGAAATAAAGGCAAACATCAAAAAAATTCAAATATTAAATGTTCGGGAAGCGCGACCCTGCCTTGGACGGCCCTCTCTCTCTCTCCACTAAGGCTCATGTTGGCCCATTAGATCCCCCGGGGGTTCCGATAACCCCCCGGCACTCCGATAATTATCCGGTGACCCCCGGTACTCATCCGGTGTCCGAATATAGTCATCCAATATATCAATCTTTATGTCTCGACCATTTCTAGACTCCTCGTCATGTCCGTGATCACATCCGAGACTCTGAACTATCTTCGGTACATCAAAACACATAAACTCATAATATCGATCGTCACTGAACGTTAGGCGTGCGGACCCTACGGGTTCGAGAACTATGTAGACATGACCGAGACATGTCTCTAATCAATAACCAATAGCGAAACCTGGATGTTCATATTGGCTCCCACATATTCTACAAAGATCTTTGTCGGTCAAACCGCATAACAATATATGTTGTTCCCTTTGTCATCGGTATGTTACTTGCCCGAGATTCGATCGTCGGTATCTCAATACCAATTCAATCTCGTTACCGGCAAGTCTCTTTACTCGTTCAGTAATGCATCATCCCATAACTAACTCATTTGTCACATTGCTTGCAAGGCTTATAGTGATGTGTGACACGTTCCCAATGTATCTATAATTTTTGATTTCTCCATGCTATTATATATTCTGTTTTGGATGTTTAATGGGCTTATTTATACACTTTTATATTATTTTTGGGACTAACCTATTAATCGGAGGCCCAGCCCATATTGCATTTGCATTTTTTTTGCCTATTTCAGTGTTTCACGGAAAAAGAATATCAAACGGAGACCAAATGGAATGAAAACTCCGGGAGCGTGATTTTTGGAACAAACATGATCCAGAGGACGTGGAGTGGACGTCAAGCAATCAACGAGGAGGCCACGAGGCAGGGGGCGCACCTACCCCCCTAGGCACGCCCTCCACCCTCATGGGCCCCTCGTGGCTCCACCGACCTACTTCCTCCTCCTATATATACCTACGTACCCCCAAACCATCGAGGAGCACCACGAAAACCTAATTCCACCGCCGCAACCTTTTGTACCCGTGAGATCCCATCTTGGGGCCTTTTCTGGTGCTCCACCGGAGGGGGCATTGATCATGGAGGGCTTCTACATCAACACCATAGCCTCTCCGATGATGGGTTAGTAGTTTACCTCAGACCTTCGGGTCCATAGTTATTAGCTAGATGGTGTATTCTCTCTCTTTGGATCTCATACAAAGTTCTCGTCGATTCTCTTGGAGATTTATTTGATGTAATCTTCTTTTTCAGTGTGTTTGTCGAGATCCGATGAATTGTGGGTTTATGATCAAGATTATCTATGAACAATATTTGAATCTTCTCTGAATTCTTTTATGTATGATTGGTTATCTTTGCAAGTATCTTCGAATTATCAGTTTGGTTTGGCCTACTAGATTGATCTTTCTTGAAATGAGAGAAGTGCTTAGCTTTGGGTTCAATCTTGCGGTGCTCGATCCCAGTGATAGTGGGGGAAACGACACGTATTGTATTGTTTCCATTGAGGATAAAAAGATGGGGTTTATATCATAATGCATGAGTTTATCCCTCTACATCATGTCATCTTGCTTAAAGCGTTACTCCGTTCTTATGAACTTAATACTCTAGATGCATGCTGGGTAGCAGTCGATGTGTGGAGTAATAGTAGTAGATGCAGGCAGGAGTCGGTCTACTTGTCACGGACGTGATGCCTATATACATGATCATACCTAGATATTCTCATAACTATGCTCAATTCTATCAATTGCTCGGCAGAAATTTGTTTACCCACCGTAATACTTATGCCATCTTGAGAGAAGCCACTAGTGAAACCTATGGCCCCGGGTCTATTTTCCATCATATTAATCTCCCGTCAACAAGCTATTTCTTGCGCCGTTTATTTTGCTTTCTTTACTTTTAGTCTTTATCATAAAAATACCAGAAATATTATCTTATCTTCTCTATCAGATCTCACTTTTGCAAGTGGCCGTGAAGGGATTGACAACCCCTTTATCGCGTTGGTTGCAAGGTTCTTATTTGTTTGTGTAGGTGCAAGGGACTTCAGCGTGGCCTCTTACTGGATTGATACCTTGGTTCTCAAAAACTGAGGGAAATACTTACACTAGTTTGCTGCATCACCCTTTCCTCTTCAAGGGAAAACCAATGCAGTGATCAAGAGGTAGCAAGAAGGATTTCTGGCGCCGTTGCCGGGGAGTCTAACACAAGTCAAGGCATACCAAGTACCCATCACAAACTCTTATCCCTCGCATTATATTATTTGCCATTTGCCTCTTGTTTTCCTCTCCCCCACTTCACCCCTGCCATTTTATTCGCCCTCTCTTTTCGTTCCCTCTTTTCTCGCGTTCCTTGAGTTTGCTATCATTATGTCTGAATCTGAGGAGGTTATCGTTGATAAGAGCGATAATAATAACATGGAAAATTTTGATGCTTTCAATGATCCTCCTAAGGAACCTACTATCTTGCATACAAAAAAGTTTTGAGTCGGTAGTGGTAATATTATTGGGAAGGGAGTTATTCAAGATTTCTTTACTTGTGCCAGTACTTTGCCCATTATGGGTGGTTCTATTCTTCATAGAACTAGTAGTCTTGTGGATGCAATATCCTTGCTCATAGCTGAACTTGAAAGGCAATTTCTTCATATGCATCCTTGCATACAAAGAATTTTCCTAGAATTTTCTAATATTGAGTACTCTCTTGTTAAGCGTGCCGCTACTATCTTTTTGGCTCATGAGTTGAGATTTATAATGAAATAAGCTAAAGAAATTTTTGCGCATTATAGGGTGGATGCTGGTTATCCTCCCATAGAAACTATCATGTTTAATCAAGAAGACTTAATGTGTTTACAATCTTTGGATCATGTTGCTTATAATGAAAACCTTAGAAAAAAGGTTCCTACCGATGTTCTAGTTGATAGAATTTCTGAACTTAATGATGATTTTGCTATGCAGAATAATGGGTTAGGTTTTTCTCTTGAGCAAAGACTCGTGACTTTTTGTCAAAAGAACGCTTTGTAATGATGAATTGGTTGTGCAATACAAGGGGCCAAGGGAGGAACCCATACCTCCCGAGCTTGATCTTGGGGACTTTTGTCCTATTAAATTTAACCCCTTTGATTACTTTTGCTTGCCACAAAGGAAACTTGTTGCTGAACATAGAGAATACAAGAGGAGTTTTCATGATTTACCTTACCATTATGGCAACACCTAGATCCGTCTTCGCTTTTATGCCTAGCTAGGGGCGTTAAACGATAGCGCTTGTTGGGAGGCAACCCAATTTTATTTTTTGTTTCTTGATTTTTGATTCTGTTTAGTAATAAATAATTCATCTAGCCTCTGTTTAGATGTGGTTTTATGCTTTTAATTAGTGTTTGTGCCAAGTAGAACCTTTGGGAAGACTTGGGGAATGTCTTTGCGATCTTGCTGTAAAAAACAGAAACTTTAGCACTCGCGAGAATTGCTGCCATTTTTTTTATTAGAGAGTGATATTTAGTTAATTATTTTTGAAGATGATTAATATATAAATTCCTCACGTCCAGAAATTTATTTTAGAATTGTTGGGGTTCCGGAAGTATTTGAAACGTACATATTACTACAGAATGTTCTGTTTTTGACAGATTCTATTTTTCTTGTGTTGTTTGCTTATTTTGATGAATCTATTGCTAGTAATAGTGTTTATGAACCATAGAAAAGTCGGAATACAGTAGGTTTAATACCAATATAAATGAATAATTAGTTCATTACAACACCTTTAAGTGGTGGTTTGTTTTCTTTTACTAACGGAGCTCACGATATTTTCTTTTAACTTTTGTGTTGTGAAGTTTTGAAGTTTTGGGTAAATATTTGATGGATAATGGAACAAGGATTGGCAAGAGCCTAAGCTTGGGGATGCCCAAGGCACCCCAAGGTAAAATTCAAGGACAACCAAAAGCTTAATCTTGGGGATGCCCCGGAAGGCCCTCTTTCGTCTTCGTCTATCGGTAAGTTTACTTGGGGCTATATTTTTATTCACCACATGATATGTGTTTTGCTTGGAGCGTCTTGTATGATTTGAGTCTTTGATTTTTAGTTTATTAAAATCATCCTCGCTGTACACACCTTTTGAGAGAGACACACATGATTCGGAATTTGTTAGAATACTCTATGTGCTTCACTTTATCTTTTGAGCTATATAGTTTTTGCTCTAGTGCTTCACTTATATCTTTTAGAGCACGGTGGTGGTTTTATTCTATAGAAATTATTGATCTCTCATGCTTCACTTATATTATTTTGAGAGTCTTAAACAGCATGGTAATTTTCTTTAATTGTGAAATTAATCCGAAGGTGATAGGCATCTAAGATGAGCATAATAAAAACTTCCATATTGAGTTCATTGAATATCATGAGAAGTTTGATACTTGATAAGTGTTTTGAGATATAAAGGTGGTAATATTAGAGTGTGCTAGTTGAGTAATTGTGAAATTGAGAAATACTTGTGTTAAGGTTGGCAAGTCCCGTAGCATGCACGTATGGTAAAACTTGTGTGACAATTTTGACACATAAGGTGTTATTTTATTGCTTTCCTTGTGAGTGGCGGTCGAGGACGAGCGATGGTATTTTCCAACCAATCTATCCCTCTAGGGGCATGCGTAGTAGTACTTTGCTTCAAGGGCTAATAAACTTTTGCAATAAGTATATGAGTTCTTTATGACTAATGTGAGTCCATGGATTATACGCACTCCCAACCTTGCACAATTTTCTAGCCTCTATGGTACCGTGCATTGCCCTTTCTTGCCTTAAGAGTTGGTGCAAACTTCGCCGGTGCATCCAAACCCCGTGATATGATACGCTCTATCACACATAAACCTCCTTATATCTTCCTCAAAACAGCCACCATACCTACCTATCATGGCATTTCCATAGCCATTCTGAGATATATTGCCATGCAAATTTCCACCGTTCCGTCTATTATGACACGCTCCATCATTGTCATATTGCTTTGCATAATCATGTAGTTGATATCGTATTTGTGGCAAAGCCACCATTCATAATTTTTTATACATGTCACTCTTGATTCATTGCATATCCCGGTACACCGCCGGAGGCATTCACATAGAGCCATATTTTGTTCTAAGTATTGAGTTGTAATTCTTGAGTTGTAAGTAATAAAAGTTTGATGATCATCATTATTAGAGCATTGTCCCATGTGAGGAAAGGATGATGGAGACTATTATTCCCCCACAAGTCGGGATGAGATTCCGGACTAAAAAAAGAGGCCAAAAGAGAAAAAGAGAGAAGGGACAATGTTAGTATCCTTTTTCCACACTTGTTCTCCAAAGTAGCACCATGATCTTCATGATAGAGAGTCTCCTATGTTGTCACTTTTATATACTAGTGGAATTTTTCATTATAGAACTTGGCTTGTATATTCAAATGATGGGCTTCCTCAAAACGCCCTAGGTCTTCGTGAGCAAGAAAGTTGGATGCACACCCACTTAGTTTCTTCTGTTGAGCTTTCATACATTTATAGCTCTAGTGCATCCGTTGCATGGCAAGCCCTACTCCTCTCATTGACATCAATTGATGGGCATCTCCATAGCCTATTGATTCGCCGCGCCAATGTGAGACTTTCTACCTTTTTGTCTTCTCATAACCCCCATCATTATACTTTATTCCACCCATAGTGCTATATCCATGGCTTGCGCTCATGTATTGCGTAAGGGTTGAAAAGGCTGAAGCGCGTTAAAAAGTATGAACCAATTGCTCGGCTTGTCATCGGGGTTATGCATGATGAGAACGTCTTGTGTGACGAAATTGAAACATAGCCTAACTATATGATTTTGTAGGGATAAGCTTTCTTTGGCTATGTTATTTTGATAAGACATAATTGCTTGGTTAGCATGTTTGAAGTATTATGTTTTTATGCCAACATTAAACGTTTATCTTGAATCTTTTGGATCTAAATATTCATGCCACAATAAAAAGAATTACATTGAAAATTATTCTAAGAAGCATTCCACATCAAAAATTCTGTTTTTATCATTTACCTACTCGAGGACGAGCAGGAATTAAGCTTGGGGATGCTTGATACGTCTCCAATGTATCTATAATTTTTTATTGTTCCATGCTATTATATATTCTATTTTGGATGTTTAATGGGCTTATTTATACACTTTTATATTATTTTCGGGACTAACCTATTAACCGGAGGCCCAACCCAAATTGCTGTTTTTTTGCCAATTTCAGTGTTTCGTAGAAAAAGAATATCAAACGGAGTCCAAACGGAGACCAAATGGAATGAAACCTTCGGGAGCGTGATTTTTGGAACAAACATGATCTAGAGGACTTGGAGTGGATGTCAAGTAATCAACGAGGAGGCCACGAGGCAGGGGGCGCGCCCTTCACCCTCATGGGCCCCTCGTGGCTCCACCGACCTACTTCTTCCTCCTATATATACCTACGTACCCCCAAACCATCGAGCAGCACCACGAAAACCTAATTCCACCGCCGCAACCTTTTGTACCCGTGAGATCCCATCTTGGGGCCTTTTCCAGCGCTCCACCAGAGGGGGCATTGATCACGGAGGGCTTCTACATCAACACCATAGCCTCTCCGATGATGTGTGAGTAGTTTACCTCAGACCTTCGGGTCCATAGTTATTAGCTAGATGGCTTCTTCTCTCTCTTCGGATCTCAATACAAAGTTCTCCTTGATTCTCTTGGAGATCTATTCGATGTATTCTTCTTTTTTGGTGTGTTTGTCGTGATCCGATGAATTGTGAGTTTATGATCAAGATTATCTATGAACAATATTTGAATCTTCTTTGAATTCTTTTATGTATGATTGGTTATCTTTGCAAGTCTCTTCGAACTATCAGTTTGGTTTGGCCTACTAGATTGATCTTTCTTGCAATGGGATAAGTGCTTAGCTTTGGGTTCAATTTTGCGGTGCTTGATCCCAGTGACAGTAGGGGAAATGACCAGTGTTGTATTGTTGCCATCGAAGATAAAAAGACGGGGTTTATATCATATTGCATGAGTTTATCCCTCTACATCATGTCATCTTGCTTAAAGCAATACTCCGTTCTTATGAACTTAATACTCTAGATGCATGCTGGATAGCGGTCGATGTGTGGAGTAATAGTAGTAGATGCAGGTAGGAGTCGGTCTACTTGTCACGGACGTGATGCCTATATACATGATCATGCCTAGATATTCTCATAATTATTCGCTTTTCTATCAATTGCTCGACAGTAATTTGTTCACCCACCGTAATACGTATGCCTTGAGAGAAGCCACTAGTGAAACCTATGGCCCCCGGGTCTATTCTCCATTACATTAATCTTCCATCAACAAGCTATTTCTATTACCTTTTATTTTGCAATCTTTACTTGTTGTCTTTATCATAAAAATACCAAAAATATTATCTTATCTTCTCTATCAGATCTCACTTTTGCAAGTGGCCATGAAGGGATTGACAACCCCTTTATCGCGTTGGTTGAAGGGTTCTTATTTGTTTGTGTAGGTGCAAGGGACTTGAGCATGGCCTCCTACTGGATTGATACCTTGGTTCTCAAAAACTGAGGGAAATACTTACGCTACTTTGCTGCATCACCCTTTCCTCTCTAAGGGAAAACCAACACAATGCGCAAGAGGTAGCAATGTGCATTACCGAGAGGGCCCAGAGATACTTCTCCGATACTCGGAGTGACAAATCCTAATCTTGATATATGCCAACTCAACAAACACCATCAGAGACACCTGTAGAGCATCTGTATAGTCACCCAGTTACTTGTGACGTTTGATAGCACACTAAGTGTTCCTCCGGTATTCGGGAGTTGCATGATCTCATAGTCATAGGAACATGTATAAGTTATGGAGAAAGCAATAGCAACAAACTAAACGATCATTATGCTAAGCTAACGCATGGGTCAAGTCAATCACATCATTCTCTAATGATGTGATACCGTTAATCAAATGACAACTCATGTCCATGGTTAGGAAACATAACCATCATTGATTCAACGAGGTAGTCAAGTAGATGCATACTATTGACATTCTGTTTGTTTATGTATTCACACATGTACTAAGTTTCCGGTTAATACAATTCTAGCATGAATAATAAACATTTATCATGATATAAGGAAATATAAATAACAAGTTTATTATTGCCTCTAGGGCATATTTCGTTCACTATAACCCACCCAAAAAAACTATCCAATCCAAGAGGTGCTAATTGGAGCTAGTTCTCCTAGTGCATTTATTGTCAATCTAACCCTATCATCCAAACAACTCTTTGGATGGAGTTAGTTCAAGGTTAGTCATGAGCTAGAAACTAACTCTAACCTCTAGCTAAGTTGAGGATCCAAACAGGGTTGTGTTGTTGTTGCTGCTGCTCTTCTACGTATATCTAGACATCATTAGAACATTAATGTAACACTCTTCCTTGTTGCTATGTAGCCTAGGATTGCATATTTAGACATTAAGTATAGTGAATGTTGCTATGTAGCCTCAGATATATTACATATGGCCCTAGTTAACCTAACGACAAATGGGTTGCAGATATATTCAGCTAAAAGTCTGATTCACCGATTAGTCCCTTATCAGCCCCCCGGCCTATATAGTACCAGCTATTGATATCCTGAACAGTGAGCAAATACAAGACATGGGATGAAACTAACCTCGATGGAAAACAACAGTCATTCCCAAATTTGTCCTGTGTAGGTACATCGAGAAGCATGTTAAGCACACCAGGCTAAACATCAACCAAAATTATGCACGGCAGACAATATAATCTCCAAAAGATAGCTTTAGTGTGCAGGTTTAAGCACACTAGTAAAGCAAAACAAGTGGAAAGGTGTGTTAACTGCAACAGGCCTAACATTTAACAACAAGCAAACATATTCATTCAAACTGGTAATGTGCCGGTCTAAGTACACTGTTTATTGTTAAATAAAAATGGAAAGGCGTGTTAACTACAAGATGCAGCAACCAAATGTAGTCATTCATAGTGGTATTGTTGAAACTGGTACTGATGAAATTGAACTGCACAGTTCATACTTGCACATATAGAACATCACGTTGTGAATAACTAGAATAAACAAGGCATACTACGAACAACCAAAGATAGCATTTGAAACTGGACAGATGCTAACTACAAACAACCGAACAATAAAAAAACTTTAAAAGAGGCATATGCTAGCTATAACAGGCTTAACAGCAAGCAAATATATGCATTCCTATCGGTATGTTTAAAACTGGATTGATGAAAGGTACTGCATAATAAATAATTGCACGTATAGAGCATCACATTGTGAACAACTGAAATAAACAAGTCATACTGTAAATAACCAGATATAGCAATTAAAACTGGACATATTCTCACTACACTACAAAAGGGACTCGACAAAACAAATCATGGGTTTACCCCTGTGAAGAGGCATGGCAAAACAAATCATGGGTTTCCTCACTTGTCATGGATGGGCTCGTTCCCGTGGGAAGAGCACGGACCCTGGATGCACTCCATGTTGTCGCGGATGGGCTCCTTCCCCTTGGAAGAGCATGACTGTAGGGTGCCCTCCCTGATGTCGCAGACGGGCGCTTTCCCCTTGGAAGAGCAGATGGGCTCTTTCCCCTTGGAAGAGCCGGAGAGGGTGCCCTCCTCGTGGTCGCCGTCGATGAGGTCTGACTTGGAAGCTGTGGATCCCAAGCCAGCGTCGTAGAACGTGTCCTTTAGAAATGACAAACGGGGCTCGATGGTGATGTAGGATGGCAAATTGTTGACAACGAGCCAAAGGAGATCAACGGCGGGGCCATGGATGAGATCGACGGCGGTTGAACCTGAGGGGTTGGGGTGGGCCACTTAACCTGTGACATAGCCCGCGTCAGGCCATCGCTGTCGATGACTTTGATATCGTAGCCGGCGGCCGACACATCCCCGCATACTCTAGCCTGCTGCTTGAGTGCCTGCCGCCAGTAATGGTCATTAGCTTCCTCGGCGATGTCGGGCGAAGAGACCGCTATACACCTCTTTTGGGCCAGTCGCTCCTCGAGCTCCATGGGAAGCATAGCTGGGCTTAGGCTGCGATGCTCTAGAGTGGGGGATGGGGATATGTGGGAAAGGGTGCATTTGGCAGGCGTCAACTAAGAAACTCAGGGCGTCCTGGGTATGGAGATCAGTGGGTAAGCTGCACGGGCAAACCGGCAGATGTTGACAATGGAGGCCTTGTGGCAGCGGCGGCGTGGACCTTGCTAGTGTTTGGAGCGAGGGAGGGGGTGATATGTCTCCAACGTATCTATAATTTTTTATTGCTCCATGATATTATATTATCTGTTTTGGATGTTAATGGGCTTTATTTTACACTTTTATATTATTTTGGGGACTAACCTACTAACCCAAGGCCCAGTGCAAATTGCTGTTTTTTTTGCCTATTTCAGTGTTTCGCAGAAAAGGAATATCAAACAGAATCCAAACGGAATGAAACCATCGGGAGAGTTATTTTTGGAACAAACGTGATCCAGAGGACTTCGAGTGGACGTCAAGAAAAAAATGAGGAGTCCACGAGACAGGGGGCGTGCCTACCCCCCTGGGCACGCCCTCCCCCCTCATGGGCCCCTCGTGGCTCAACCGACCTACTTCTTTCTCCTATATATACTCATATACCCTGAAAACAACCAGGAGCACCACGAAACCCTATTTCCAGTGCCGCAACCTTCTGTACCCAAGAGATCCCATCTTGGGGCCTTTTCCAGAGCTTCGCCGAAGGGGGCATCGATCACGGAGGGCCTCTACATCAACTCCATGGCCTCTCCAATGATGTGTGAGTACTTTACTTCAGACCTTCAGGTCCATAGTTATTAGCTAGATGGCTTCTTCTCTCTCTTTGGATCTCAATACAAAGTTCTCCTCGATCTTCTTGGAGATCTATTTGATGTAACTCTTTTTGTGGTGTGTTTGTCGAGATCCGATGAATTGTGGGTTTATGATCAAATCTATCTATGAACAATATTTGATTCTTCTCTGAAATATTTTATATATGATTGGTTACGTTTGCAAGTCTCTTCGAATTATCAGTTTGGTTTGTCCTACTAGATTGATCTTTCTTGCAATGGGAGAAGTGCTTAGCTTTGGGTTCAATCTTGCGGTGGTCGATCCGAATGACAGAAAGGGAAACGACACGTATTGTATTGTTGCCATCGAGGATAAAAAGATGGGGTTTATATCATATTGCTTGAGTTTATCCCTCAACATCATGCCATCTTACCTAATGTGTTACTCTGTTCTTATGAACTTAATACTCTAGATGCATGCTGGATAGCAGTCGATGTGTGGAGTAATAGTAGTAGATGAAGGCAGGAGTCGGTCTATTTGTCACGGACGTGATGCCTATATACATTATCATGCCTAGATATTCTCATAATTATTCGCTTTTCTATCAATTGCTCGACAGTAATTTGTTCACCCACCGTAATACTTATGCTATCTCGAGAGAAGCCACAGTGAAACCAATGGCCCCCGGGTATATTCTCCATTACATTGATCTTCCGTCAACAAGCTATTTCTATTACCTTTTATTTTGCAATCTTTACTTTTTACTCTTTATCATAAAAATACCAAAAATATTATCTTACCATCTCTATCAGATCTCACTCTCGTAAGTGACCATGAAGGGATTTACAACCCCTTTATCGCATTGGTTGCGAGGTTCTTATTTGTTTATGTAGTTACAAGGGACTTGCGTGTGGCCTCCTACTGGATTGATACCTTGGTTCTCAAAAACTGAGGGAAATACTTACGCTAGTTTTCTGCATCACCCTTTCCTCTTCAAGGGAAAACCAACGCAGTTCTCAACAGGTAGCAAGAATGATTTCTGGCGCCGTTGCCGGGAAGATCTACGCACAAGTCAAGACATACCAAGTACCCATCACAAACTCTTATCCCTTGCAGAACACTATTTGCCATTTTCCTCTCGGTTTCCTCTCCCCCACTTCACCCTTGTCGTTTTATTCACCCTTCTTCTGTTCGTCTTTCCATTTGCTTTGATGTCTTACTTGGCTCGTTTGCTCGTTTGTTTGGAATAGTTGTTTATTTATTGCTAAACAGAGAACCTAAGATCTATGGATCCTCATCCACTTTCTAATCTTTTTAAGAGATCCAATTTTGATGAACCAATTGCTAGTGATTTTTGTGCACTAGATTATCTTTATGAAGTTTTGCTTGAAATTCGTGAATCTAAAAATTGTGATGAAGTACTTTATGGAGTGATTCACGATGGATCTTTGAATAGAAAGCATGATTGCAATGATGATAGTATAAATTCTATTAATGTCAATTGTTTTTATAATATGCAAAACCCCATGCTTGGGGATGCTGGTTTTGCTATGCCTACTACTTGTTGCAATGATTATGACTGCGTGATTCTTCTTATGATCTTGAAAATTTATTTAAGCCCATGATGAATATGAGACTGATTATAATGTTTTCAATAATATTGAAAGTGGGTTTGGAAGAGTGTTAACTTTAGATCCCACATATTTGGAGAATGTTCAATCTCATGAAGTTTTTGATAAAAGTGGGTTTGGAGAGGTCATGACTTTAGTTAATGTTAATCCCACTATTTTGGAAGAGTGTCAACTTTGCATACATGTGGATCGTGTTAAGAATATGTTTTGTGATAGCTATATTGTTGAATTTGCCTGTGATCCTACATGTAATTATTATGAGAGAGGAAAATATGGTTATAGAAATTTTCATGTTACTAAATTACCTCTCGTTATGTTGAGATTGCTATTGTTTCTTTCTGCTTCCTTGCATATGCTAGTTTTTACTTGCCTTGATAATTTGTTTGCCTATAAGATGCCTATGCATAGGAAGTATGTTAGACTTAGATGTGTTTGTCACGTGTTTTATTATGCTCTCTTTGTGCTTTAATTCTTGTCTTTCTTGTGAGCATCGTTGAAATCTTTTGCCTAGCTAAAAGGCTTTAAAGAAAAGTGCTTGTTGGGAGACAACCCAATATTTTTCCTTGCTGTTATGAAATAAATAATTCATATAGACTCTGTTTAGATGTGGTTTTATGCTTTTAATTAGTGTTTGTGCCAAGTAGAACCTTTGGGAAGACTTGGGGAAAGTCTTTGCGATCTTGCTGTAAAAAATAGAAACTTTAGAGCTCACGACAGTTGCTGCCATTTTTTACTGGAGAGTGATATTTAGTTAATTATTTTTGCAGATGATTAGTAGTTAAATTCCTCACGTCCAGCAATTTATTTTATAATTTTGGGGGTTCCAGAAGTATTCGAAACCTACAGATTACTACAGAATGTTCTGTTGTTGACAGATTCTGTTTTTCGTGTGTTGTTTGCTTATTTTGATGAATCTATGGTTAGAAATAGAGTTTATGAATCATAGGGAAGTTGGAATATAGTAGGTTTAACACCAATATAAATAAATAATTAGTTCATTACAGTACCTTAAGTGGTGGTTTGTTTTCTTTTACTAACGGAGCTCACAAGATTCTCTTTTAAGTTTTGTGTTGTGAAGTTTTCATGTTTTGGGTAAAGATTTGATGGATTATGGAACAAGGAGTGGCAAGAGCCTAAGCTTGGGGATGCCCAAGGAACCCTAGGTAAAATCCAAGTACAACCAAAAGCCTAAGCTTGGGGATGCCCCGGAAGGCATCCCCTCTTTCATCTTCGTCCATTGGTAACTTTACTTGGAGTTATATTTTATTCACCACATGATATGTGTTTTTGTTGGAACGTCTTGTATGATTTGAGTCTTTGCTTTTTACTTTACCATAATCATCCTTGCTGTACACACCTTTTGGGAGAGACACACATGAATCGGAATTTATTAGAATACTTTATGTGGTTCACTTATATCTTTTGAGCTAGATCATTTTGCTCTAGTGCTTCGCTTATATCTTTTAGAGCACTGCGGTGGTTTTATTTTATAGAAATTATGGACCTCTCATGCTTCACTTATATTATTTTGAGAGTCCTTTAGAACAGCATGGTAATTTGCTTTGGTTATGAATTTAGTCCTAATATGATAGCCATCCAAGATCGGTATAATAAAAACTATCATAAAAAGTGCATTGAATACTATGAGAAGTTTGATACTTGATGATTGTCTTGAGATATGGAGATGGTGATATTAGAGTCATGCTAGTTGAGTAGTTGTGAATTTGAGAAATACTTGTTCTAAAGTTTGTGATTCACGTAGCATGCACGTATGGTGAACCGTTATGTGATGAAGTCGAAGCATGATTTATTTATTGATTGTCTTCCTTATGAGTGGCGGTCGGGGACGAGCGATAGTCTTTTCCTACCAATCTATCCCCCTAGGAGCATGCGCGTAGTACTTTGTTTCAATAACTAATAGATTTTTGCAATAAGTATGTGAGTTCTTTATGACTAATGTTGAGTCCATGGATTATACGCACTCTCACCCTTCCACAATTGCTAGCCTCTCTAGTACCACGCAACTTCCGTCGGTACCATAAACCCACCATATACCTTCCTCAAAACAGCCACCATACCTACCTATTATGGCATTTCCATAGCCATTCCGAGATATATTGCCATGCAACTTTCCACCGTTCCGTTTGTTATGACACATTTCATCATTGTCATATTGCTTTGCATGATCATGTAGTTGACATCGTATTTGTGGCAGAGCCACCATTCATAATTCTTGCATACATGTCGCTCATGAGTCATTGCATATCCCGATACACCGCCAGAGGCATTCACATAGAGTCATATTTTGTTCTAAGAATTGAGTTGTAATTCTTGAGTTATAAGTAAATAAAGTGTGATGATCATCATTATTAGAACATTGTCCCAAGTGAGGAGATGATGATGGAGACTATGATTCCCCCACAAGTCGGGATGAGACTCCGGACGAAAAATGAGGCCATAAAAAAAAGAAGGCCCAAATAAAAAAATGAGAGAAAAAGAGAGAAGGGACAATGTTACTATCCCTTTTCCACACTTGTGCTTCAAAGTAGCACCATGATCTTCATGATAGAGAGTCTCTTATGTTATCACTTTCATATCCTAGTGGGAATTTTACATCATAGAACTTGGCTTGTATATTCCAATGATGGGCTTCCTCAAAATGCCCTAGGTCTTTGTGAGCGAGCAAGTTGGATGCACACCCACTTAGTTTCTTTTTGAGCTTTCATACACATATAGGTCTAGTGCATCAGTTGCATGGCAATCCCTACTCACTCACATTGATATCTATTGATGGGCATCTCCATAGCCCATCGATACGCCTAGTTGATGTGAGACTATCTTCTCATTTTTGTCTTCTCCACAACCACCATTCTATTCCACATATAGGGTTATGTCCATGGCTCACGCTCATGTATTATGTGAAGATTGAAAAAGTTTGAGAACATCAAAAGTATGAAACAATTGCTTGGCTTGTCATCGGGGTTGTGCATGATTTAAATACTTTGTGTGGTGAAGATAGAGCATATCCAGACTATATGATTTTGTAGGGATAACTTTCTTTGGTCATGTTATTTTGAGAAGACATAATTGCTTAGTTAGTATGCTTAAAGTATTATTATTTCTATGTAAATATTAGACTTTTGTCTTGAATCTTTCGGATCTGAATATCAATGCCACAATAAAGGGAATTACATTGAGAATTTTGTTAGGTAGCATTCCACATCAAAAATTCTGTTTTTACCATTTCCTTGCTCAATGACGAGCAGGAATTAAGCTTAGGGATGCTTGATACGTCTCCAACGTATCTATAATTTTTGATTGTTCCATGCTATTATATTATCTGTTTTGGATGTTAATGGGCTTTATTTTACACTTTTATATTATTTTTGGGACTAACCTACTAACCCAAGGCCCAGTGCAAATTGCTGTTTTTTGCCTATTTCAGTGTTTCGCAGAAAAGTAATATCAAACGGAATCCAAACGGAATGAAACCTTCGGGAAAATTATTTTTAGAACAAACGTGATCCAGAGGACTTGGAGTGGACGTCAAGAAACAAACGAGGAGTCCACGAGGCAGGGGGCGCGGCTACCCCCCTGGGCGCGCCCTCCCCCTCATGGGCCCCTCGTGGCTCAACCGACCTACTTCTTCCTCCTATATATACTCATATATCCTGAAAACAACCAAGAGCACCACGAAACACTATTTCCACTGCCACAACCTTCTATACCCAAGAGATCCCATCTTGGGCCTTTTCCGAAGCTCCGCCGGAGGGGCAACGATCACGGAGGGCCTCTACATCAACCCCATGGCATCTCCGATGATGTGTGAGTAGTTTACTTCAGACCTTCGGGTCCATAGTTATTAGCTAGATGGCTTCTTCTCTCTCTTTGGATCTCAATACAAAGTTCTCCTTGATCTTCTTGAAGATCTATTTGATGTAACTCTTTTTGCGGTGTGTTTGTCGAGATCCGATGAATTGTGGGTTTATGATCAAGTCTATCTATGAACAATATTTGTTTCTTCTCTGAAATCTTTTATGTATGATTGGTTTTGCAAGTCTCTTCGAATTATCAGTTTGGATTGGCCTACTAGATTGATCTTTCTTGCAATGGGAGAAGTGCTTAGCTTTGGGTTCAATCTTGCGGTGCTCGATCCCAGTGACAGAAAGGGAAACGACACGTATTGTATTGTTGCCATCGAGGATAAAAAGATGGGGTTTCTATCATATTGCTTGAGTTTATCCCTCCACATCATGTCATCTTACCTAATGTGTTACTATGTTCTTATGAACTTAATACTCGAGATGCATGCTAGATAGCGGTCGATGTGTGGAGTAATAGTAGTAGATGCAGGCAGGAGTCGGTCTACTTGTCACGGACGTGATGCCTATATACATGATCATGCCTAGATATTCTCATAATTATTCGTTTTTCTATCAATTGCTCGACAGTAATTTGTTCACCCACCGTAATACGTATGCCTTGAGAGAAGCCACTAGTGAAACCTATGGCCCCCGGGTCTATTCTCCATTACATTAATCTTCCATCAACAAGCTATTTCTATTACCTTTTATTTTGCAATATTTACTTTTACTCTTTATCATAAAAATACCAAAAATATTATCTTATCATCTCTATCAGATCTCACTCTCGTTAGTGACCTTGAAGGGATTGACAACCCCTTTATCGCGTTGGTTGCGAGGTTCTTATTTGTTTGTGTAGGTACGAGGGACTTGCGTGTGGCCTCCTACTGGATTGATACCTTGGTTCTCAAAAACTGAGGGAAATACTTACGTTACTTTGCTGCATCACCCTTTCCTCTTCAAGGGAAAACCAACACAGTGCTCAAGAGGTAGCAGGGGGTGTGTGTGTGCGCACACCCGAGGAGGTTTTGGTGTGTGTGTGTGTGTGTGTGTGTGTGTGTGGAGGGGGGTGTTTGAGGAAATGACGCGGGTACTGAAAATTTAATTTTACTACGCGGGAGTCGAACGCAGGAGTGAAATGCCGGGGCTATTGAAAATTTTGATGATAGTGCATCGCACACGGTCCGGAGAAAACAACCTTGTGTTATGAAACAGGAAAACCCTCGAGGCGGGCAGATATTTTATAGGATTGCAGGCTGGATTGGGAACAAGAAACATCACACACGGTCCGGAGATAACAACCGTGTGTTATGAAACAGAAAAACCCTCAAGGCGGGCAAATATTTTCCAGGGATGCAGGCGGCATTGGGAACAAGAAACATCGCACACAGTCCGGAGATAACAACCGTGTGTTATGACACAGAAAAACCCTCAAGGATGGCAGATATTTTTGAGAGGGGAAGCCTCGTGGAGCCCAATGTACTATGTGGATGTGTTGACAGGGGCACCGTCATGGCACACGGTTAGTTTGAGTGAACCGTGTCTGTTGTGTCATCCGACTTGTCTAATGTTCATAAATTTGGTGAAAAATGACGTGGGAGAGGGTCAGAACATGAACACACCTGCATGTGGACCAAATTTATGTATGAAAAGGGTGGTTTGATTTTCAAATACCAAATGCAACTTCGATGTGGCACCTATCTTGCGAAGTGCACGGAATTGATTGCCCCACCCCCTCGTGTCGGCACGAAGGGAATCCTAAGCTATGAATGCATGCCCCTCCCCCCAACCGAGGTTCACCTAGCAAAGTGCGAAGTAGCTAGCAGCCCCCCTCCTCCCTCGTGTCGGCACGAAGGGAATCCTAAGCTATGAATGCATGCTCCCCAACCGAGGTCGACCTAGCAAAGTGCAAAGTAGCTAGCAGCCTCCCTCCCTCGTGTCGGCACAAAGGGAATCCTAAG
>NC_041382.1:374055748-374123317 GCF_002162155.2 Triticum dicoccoides
CACACTTTCAGTCGACGGTCCAGAGAGGCATATCTCACCAAGATGGATCGTAAAACGGACCAAGAATAATCCACCATGGTTGTACAACCTCTCTCTTGTTGTTGGTCAAAGTGACGGCCGTCCATGCGACCCCGAAGATGGGCTAGCTCACCAATAATCATGCAAGTAGCTAGTCCCCGGAGACAACCACTACATGTGTGTGGCCGAAACATATGTATGGAGAGGTGTGTTTTTGAGTCACAATGGAACAACTTTGATGTGGCATCGTGATTCGAACTAGAAATCCCCACATTGAGTGAGGGTTAGGTTTACGATGCATATGTATGTTACACCACACTTCAAGCCAACGACGGGGATTCATGCATGCATGCGTGCATAGTATATGCGCTCAAACTTAAGGTATAAATCTCACCATGACCTATACTATGATAACATGAACCAAATGAAGAATCCGCCATGGTAACCTATCTTGTTGTTGGTCCATGTGATCATGGATGTCCATGCGGGCCCATGAATATATAGGCTTGTCGCCGATAACCACGTGAGGGACTGTACCGTTCGAAGGCAACCACTACATGCTTATGTATGGAGGTGATGCATGCATGCATGTTTGAATACCATTTCACAACATTGATGTGGCACGTGCGTCAAAAATCGTTCACTAGCTCCCCACACAGAGCGAGATCGGTTCATGACGTGTCGTTGTACTAGCCACTTCGACTCGATGGGAGGGATTCATACGTACACATGCATGTGTGTGTGCTCAAACTGTATCATGCATGTCATCCCAGAGCTTGATCTATATATATACCGTATTACAAGAAAAAAATAATCCCCTCCTAAGTCAAATTAACCTCTCTTGTTGTCAGGCAAAAAGTAGTGATGGACCAAGCGGGCCCACAGATGGAAAGCATTGATATCGCTGATAACCGCTTAAGTGGGTGCGAGAGGACAACCACCACCGCTTTGCATGTGGGCCAAACATATATATGTTGAATACCCAAAATGCACAACTTTGATGTGCCACATGCCTCAAAAATCGTAAACCATGCACCCACACAGAGCGAGGTTCATGAAGCGACATAGGATGGTCCCCTTCCCCCCTCTTCACTGCATACTATATGCTCCTCCCGTAATATGTACAACCCAAAAGAATCCTCATCGATGGTGAAATTAAGTAACCTCTCCCAATGTAGGTCAAAGTGATGCATGCATGCAACGATGATGGCCTCGTGGGCCCACAAATGGAAGCGTCACATGTGAGTGTCCTAACTAGGATAACCACCGCGTGCATGCATGTGGCCCAAAGAGGTGTTGTGTGATATTTGAATAGCCAATTTTCACAATTTTGATGCGGCACGTGCCTCGGAAACCAAAAAGTCCCGACACTGAGTGAGGTGTACTTGTTCACGGACGCGTACTATATACCACCATAACACAAACAAAAAATATTCTACCTTGCTGGTCAAATTAACCTCGCTGTCGGCTGTTCGTCAAAGTGATGGACGACGACCTCGTGTGCCCACAGAAAGCGTCACACACGAGTATCGAGTGTCATGTAGGACAACCATCGACTGCATGTGGCCAAAACATGTATGTATGAGAGGGTTGTGTAATGTTTTAAATAAAGATTTGATGACTCTGATGTGGCACCAGCCCACCTAACAAAACGGCCAACCACACGGTGGCTCACAACTCGTAGTGTACTGCGAGCCACCCGCCACCCCCAGACGCGCGCGCGCGCGCGCGCGCACACACACACACACACACACACCGCGAATCCACCGCAACTACGATGCATGTTAAATTAATTATCCCGCAGTGAACATATGTTACCAAAGGAGGGACGTTTTAATTTCAAAAAAATCACATAGATCATTAAGACGTTTTAGTACATTAATTAATTGATTTTCTACGGGTATAATGTGCAAAAATCAAATTTGAGCTGCATGCACACGTGATAGTGCACCTAAATGGATTGCAAAAAACACATGTGTCTCACTGGGTGCATGTTTACTCCCCGTGCAACAAATTTCAAACGTTGAGAATCTTGATTTTTAAATTCAATTACATCCAAAACTTATTTGAAGTTCATGAAACTTATCATGTTGTCATATGGACACCAATACAAAGTGGCATTGTACTTTTTTTGTCAAATTTGAGACTAGTTTTGATGTAATCTTTATCTAATTACAATTGGGAGATTATTAATAATTGGGAACCAATATCCCAACGGATTATTTATTCGAACCGTGAGCGTTAGACCAACAATGGATACGTGCCATGCTTCGGTAAAGCAATAAAGCGGCAACATTAATCATCCAAATAGAAAAACAATATACGTGCCGCCGCACGACCCGTGTGCCGTGCAAGTAGGCGTGTCACATGTGTTGATGGGACGCATGCGAGCAGTCCACCGCGCAGGCAGACGGGGAGGCATGCGTGCATGTGTGTGAATTGACGGAGGCATGCTCGGTGCACAGAGTCATTGGGAGGCGTGCGAGTAGCTGTGTGAAAATTTGGTAGGCATGCCAGCAGTCCGGTGTGCGGGCTCACCGGGGAGGCAAGCCATAGGTTTGACCATCGCCCGCCTCTCTCCACAGCTCCCACTACTCCATATTAATGGTGCGCCCGAGCGGCCACACCCTCCATCCTCGCCACACACACAATCCTCTCTCTCCGCTTGCATCCTTGACGCCGCTCTCAGTCCTCAAAGCAGTCAGTGTATGAGGATGCCGCTGAAGCGCCCCATCGGAGGGAGTGGTGATGTCGGGGCTGCTAAAGCACCGGAGCACGACGTGGAGATGGAGACAGAGGTTGGCGTCACCACCGGTGAGTTATTGCTACACCCGGAGGTGCTGTTCCACACCGACTCTGGTGACGACCCCAGCGATGACTCCGGTGACCACTCCGGCGATGACTCCAACAACGACGGACAGCTGATTAGTCATTTGTACCCATTTATGTGTCAAATAGATCATAGGGTTTCTCTGGTTACTCCTGCCTCCCCCTTTTTCGAATAGAAATCCTATGGTTATGTTCTCCCAATCCATGAAATCTGAGTAAGTTTCGTTAGATCCGTGTAGTGTATTGATTGTTTGAATGGTACAAGTGAGAAGTGATTAGTTGTTTCATCTGTGCAAATGATTTCTGCTAGTAATCCGACTAGGGTTAGTGTTCGTGCTAATAATTCCTAGCCAGGACTTGGCAATTGATTTTGAATGACCTACATATGTCCGCGCCATTATTTTCTTCAAGATTGGCTGTACATAGACGATTGTGCTTAAAAATCGAACCATAATCTCCGGATATGTATAAATAAATAGTCATAAATTCCTAATCCTACTTCACGGCATGTAATCATTGATTTGATGCCAAATTTGTTTTACTATTTGTATAGGTGTTGTCTGACGATGTGGACAACGAGGATGAAGATGTCCAAAGGAGGTACAAGAGGCAAATCCCGAGGGAGCTTTATGCGGGAATGCATAACAGGCGTATTAGGACCTGGAATGGCGACTATCGATGCCCATTTTTCAACCACAAGCTTCATGACGCATATCTAAGTGTTCTGGTGCATGAAAGAGGACGGGCCATTGGCTCCTTCAAGCAAAAGTATTCTCGCAGGGTGGCCCACGGCGCGTACGCCGAGTACCTGGAGAAGCTTCATGATAGAGGCTAAGGTGTCCCGATGTTTCGATGAGATGGTGGCTATCGTTTTCTGTGGGAGTCGACCTTGACGATCCGACTACGAACGTGCGAGACGTCGCGCCTTAGCAATCGCTAAACCAACTTCTGACGGTTATTGACCACGTCGGAGCACGATCAACCTGACCACGAGGGTCTGTTTCCTGCGAGGAAACGAAGAACAAGCAAGAAACTGAGATTGCAATCGAGATATTGCGAATATAAGATGAAAGCTTTATTGATCAAGGTGGGGTTCTGTGACGTCTTGGTCTGGTCGTTGGACACAAACGAAGTACGCGAAGTTGCAGCTATGGTGAACTTTTAATCTAAACAAAACCCAAAGTCTAAATGACGCCCTAAGGGCTGTATATATGGAGGAAGAGGGGGGAATTTCGTGGCCCTTGAGGGTGGGGTCCGAAACCAACCCTAACTCTTGTTTCCCCACACATACGGACTCTAAAAATATCCTATACTTAAGTATTTCGAAATTACATGGGCCTGGCCCATTAATAAGGTGACGCATCACCTAGAATAGCCTATGGACGAATATTATGAAGTGGCAGCTTGTATATTTCGTCCAAGGCTTCATGCACTCCTTATGGTGGCTTCAAAGTCCTGAAATCATCACTTGTAACTCCGTTCTTGATCCCCTTGCGCATGCCATCAACTCCATGCGTGTTCTTGCTCCAATGTTCATCCTTCTCCAAGCTAGGCCCTTCATTTGTAAGCAAAACAAATGTATCCAATTTAGGTAGCATCATAATCTCATGAACATTAGAATCATTACCAAGAAACGAAAGTACCTGGTAATTTAATTGGCGTGCGCGAGCTCTAGTAATTGGTCCAGTATATGTAACAGTAGGGGCTGTGGGTGTAACAATGGTATTGATGTCCTCATCATCCTCCCCTTCTTGAAATGAAGTCGTCCTCGACGGAAGCGCATCTTCCTCACCCAAATAAGGCTTCAAATCTGCAATGTTAAAAGTGGGACTAACCCCAAAATCTACAGGTAGCTCAAGTTTATATGCATTATCATTTATTTTCTCTAACACCTTAAAAGGACCATCAACACGTGGCATTAGCTTTGGTTTGCGCAAATTAGGAAATCTATCTTTACGCAAATGTAACCAAACAAGATCTCCAGGCGTAAATACAACATGTTTTCTACCCTTATCTCCAGCAAGTTTATATTTAGCATTCATACACTCAATGTTTTCCTTAGTTAACTCATGCATTTTTAAAATCAATTCAGAACGTTCTTTAGCATCAAAATTAACCTTCTCTGAAGATGGAAGAGGCAACAAATCAATAGGTGCATGAGGTAGGAAACCATACACAATTTCAAAAGGGCACATCTTAGTAGTAGAATGCAATGAACGATTATAAGCAAACTCAATATGAGGCAAGCATTCTTCCCACATTTTCTTGTTATTCTTCAAAACAGCTCTAAGCATAGTAGACAATGTTCTATTGACTACTTCAGTTTGTCCATCAGTTTGGGGGTGACAAGTAGTACTAAAAAGCAGCTTAGTCCCCAACTTAGCACATAAACATCTCCAAAAGTGGCTAAGAAATTTAGTATCACGATCTGAAACAATAGTATTTGGCACACCATGTAAGCGAATAATTTCACGAAAGAACAAATCAGCAACATTAACATCATCATCGCTTTTATGACATGGTATAAAGTGTGCCATTTTCGAGAACCTATCCACGACAACAAATATGCTATCCCTCCCCTTCTTTGTTCGAGGTAAACCTAAAACAAAGTCCATAGATATATCCTCCCAAGGAACACTAGGTACAGGCAAAGGCATATATAAACCATGAGGATTGAGTCGTGACTTAGCTCTTTGACATGAGTGCAGCGAGCAACAAAACGCTCAACATCCCGTCTCATCTTTGGCCAAAAGAAATGTGTAGCAAGTATATCCTCCGTCTTCTTGACGCCAAAGTGTCCCATTAATCCTCCTCCATGCGCCTCCTGCAACAACAAAAGACGAACGGAGCTAGCTGGAATGCATAGCTTGTTAGCACGAAACACAAATCCATCGTTAAGAACGAACTTGTTCCAAGTTCTCCCTTCCTTAGAATTCTGCAATACATCTTTAAATTCAGCATCATGAACATATTGATCTTTGATGGTCTCCAAACCAAATATTTTAAAGTCAAATTGTGAAAGCATAGTATAACGACGAGACAAGACATCAGCAATAATATTTTCTTTACCCTTCTTGTGTTTAATGACATAAGGGAAAGTATCAATGAATTCGACCCATTTAGCATGTCGACGGTTCAGTTTTGCTTGACTTTTAATGTGTTTCAAAGATTCATGATCAGAATGTATAACAAATTCCTTGGGCCATAAATAATGTTGCCATGTTTCTAAGGTCCGAACAAGAGCATATAATTCTTTATCATAAGTAGAATAGTTCAGACTAGGCCCACTCAATTTTTCAGAAAAGTATGCAACATGTTTTCCATCTTGTAATAACACACCTCCTAATCCAATTCCACTAGCATCACATTCAAGCTCAAAAGTCTTATTGAAATTAGGAAGTTGGAGTAAAGGAGCATGTGTCAACTTATCTTTCAATACCGTGAAGGCTTCTTCCTGTGCGGTACGCCAAACAAAAGGCACATCCTTCTTTGTAAGCTCGTTGAGAGGTGCAGCAATGGTGCTGAAATCTCTCACAAAACGCCTATAGGAACCAGCGAGGCCAAGGAAACTCCTCACTTGTGTGACCGTTTTCGGCTGCGGCCAACTCTCAATAGCTTCAATCTTGGCTTTATCAACTTCAATTCCCTATGGAGTAACAACATAGCCAAGAAAAGATACTCGGTCGATGCAAAAGGTGCACTTTCCAAGGTTTCCAAACAAACGTGCATCACATAGAGCAATAAAAACAGCACGTAAATGTTCCAAATGTTCCTCCAAAGATTTGCTATAAATCAATATGTCATCAAAGTAAACTACCACAAATCGTCCAATGAAAGCACGTAAAACTTCGTTCATTAACCTCATGAAAGTACTAGGTGCATTAGTTAACCCAAAAGGCATGACTAACCACTCATATAATCCAAACTTAGTTTTAAATGTTGTTTTCCATTCATCACCCAACTTCATATGAATTTGATGGTATCCACTACGCAAATCAACTTTGGAGAATATTGTAGAGCCACTCAATTCATCAAGCATATCATCTAGCCTAGGAATAGGATGACGATAACGAATAGTAATATTATTAATGCCTCTACAATCAACGCACATACGCGACGTACCATCCTTCTTCGGCATGTCGACGGTTCAGTTTTGCTTGACTTTTAATGTGTTTCAAAGATTCATGATCAGAATGTATAACAGATTCCTTGGGCCATAAATAATGTTGCCATGTTTCTAAGGTCCGAACAAGAGCATATAATTCTTCAGGAGCCATGTATTGCGTCTCATGATCAGAATCGTCTCCACCATGTTCTTCGCGTGTAATAAAAGCCAAGGTCTCCTCATCATAGTCACTAGCGGACTCATACCCACCATCCTCAGTAACAATCATCACACGCTTAGATGGGCATTCTCTCGCATAATGACCTCCACCCTTGCAACGTCGACAAATAATATCATGTGTTTGCCCTGTTGATGCCATGGATGAAGAAGAGCTCTTTACAGGCCCAGAAGGTGTGCTCTTGGCAGATAGTGGTGATTGTGCCTGCTTTATTATATCACGGTTGGAGGTGGCAGCCGACGGAGGCGCCGGTGTAGCAGAACGTGTGGAAGTAGATGATGCACGTGGTGTCCATGATGAAGGTCGACCTGCAGAAAAGTTAGTCCGCGCCAATGCCTGTCGATCCTGCACTTCACATTCAGCTTTACAAGCAAGATGGAATAAACGAGTGATAGTAGTATACTCCTTATACTCTAGAATCGTCTGAATCTCTCTATTTAATCCACCCATAAAACGTGCAAGCATAGCTTCATTCTCCTCAACAATACCACATCTAATCATGCCAGTTTGTAATTCCTGATAATATTCTTCTACAGAATTTTTTCCCTGTCTTAAGCGCTGCAATTTTTGAAGTAATTCACGTTGATAATATGGTGGAACCCAACGAGTACGCATAGCAGTTTTCAAAGCAGCCCAAGTAGCCGGAATAGGATATAATCTACAATGCTCAGACCACCAAACACATGCAAAACTAGTGAAAGCACAAACAGCAGCAGGAACACGTCTCTCCTCGGGATATTGTAAACATGTAAATTGTTGTTCAGTTTCTAACTCCCAAGTAAGATATATATCAGGAACATATCTACCCTCAAATGGTGGAATATTCAATTTTAGTTTAGGGAGATGGTCATGATCTCGTACCTGAGGGTGAGCCCTACCATTGCCATTATTTGCATGTGGACGACCTGGTGGTTGTTGTGCTGGTGGTGGCACGTAGTTCTGATTTTGATCAACCTCATCCTCATAATCTCCCACATAATCATCCTCCTCCACATCAGCAGTAGGAGCCACAGAAGTATCAACAGCAGCACCAGCAGTTTGGCCCGACTGAAGAGGGACACGGCTCGCTCGGCGGAGGGCTGTTTCCCGACGTGGAGGTAGTCGATGTTGTTGCTGTTGTTGCAGAGGTGAGGCAGGAGCAGCCGGTGGTGGTGGTGGAAAACGCGAAAGCAATTCAGCAAACTTGTTATCGAGCTTTGTTTCAAACGTCTTCTCCATGCCATCTATCTTCTCCATGGCCTCTTCAAATCTGTTTATCACATCGTGCACCTGTCCACTCATCATTTGCTGAAACGTATCATGAAGCTTCTTGTTCATCAAGTTCTCCCAGTCAGTCTCGTCGGCTTGTGATCCTGGCATGGTTAGCAGCAATAGAAACTCACAAGAATATGATCCTACAGACTACTAACAAGTGGTGGTGGTGGCGGGTGTCACAAATCCGTCAAGCAAATCTCAAATTCTTACCAGTTCTTACCCAGCAGCAGGCGGTGATCGGCAACCATTGTAGTCAAAACTTCTCAAAAGCTTGGATAGAGCGATTGCCAGGGAGAGTCAAACGCACGACGTAGATGTATGTGGAGCTGGGAAGGCTTATAGTATGGTAGCAAAAGGGTCAACAATAATCAATTCAGAGATGCAAAGTTGAATAAACGCTCAACGACGGTACTGTGCTAGTCCTAGGCTAGACCGTGCTAGAGACGCGAGCCTAGAACACTAACAAAATCACGGCACTGCACGTAAATAAGGGAAAAGCACACTCTGGAACTCTTTTTTTTCGCTCTTTTTTTTGCGCTCCTCTTTTTTTTTGCGAAAAATCACTATAATGGCGAGTGTCTCAAAACTCTTCCCTCATCAAACTGATAGGATGGGCACGGAATTTTTTTTTCACTTTTTTTTCCGCAAATCAGGGCAGCGACGATGAAAAAGTGCGACAAAAAATCACTATGATGGCACGTGGCTCAAAAGACTTAGAAAAGCCTAAAAATAGGATAGGGAAAAAAAATTTGCCCGTGAAAATTTTGGCCTAAAAACTGGCCGGGGGTCTCCAGACTCTTTTTTTTTTTCCGAGACCTACGCAGGCAAGGAAACACGAATCAGAATTTAGATTGATCTCAAGAACAAACCTAATATGAGAAGAACTCGGATTGGTGGTGGATATATGGTTGTGGTATATGGCAGCGGTGGTGGTATATGGTAACGGTGGTGGTATATGGATACAGATTGGTAGTGGTATATGGATACGGATTGGTGGTGGTATATGGATATGGATTCAGAGCGGTGGCGGATAAGCAAAAGTGGTAGATGGGCGATGATGATGGTGCGGCGGCGGCATGACAACTTATGACCAGAACTCGAAACTCTAAAAGACTAGACTCTAAGACCAGCAACTTGACACGACGATGCAACCGCAAATTCAACAAAGCAAAAACCCTAAAAAGATTATGCAAAGGCTCAGATTGGTTCGGATATGATGAACTAACCCTAATTTTTTTCTGGCTTTTTCATGGACTGTAGGTATGAAGAACAGACTCGATCTAATCTACGAAAAACTGTAAAATCTCACCGAGCAACCTGGAAATCTGATACCACTTGATAGAGGCTAAGGTGTCCCGATGTTTCGATGAGATGGTGGCTATCGTTTTCTGTGGGAGTCGACCTTGACGATCCGACTACGAACGTGCGAGACGTCGCGCCTTAGCAATCGCTAAACCAACTTCCGAGGGTTATTGACCACGCCGGAGCACGATCAACCTGACCACGAGGGTCTGTTTCCTGCGAGCAAACGAAGAACAAGCAAGAAACTGAGATTGCAATCGGGATATTGCGAATATAAGATGAAAGCTTTATTGATCAAGGTGGGGTTCTGTGACGTCTTGGTCTGGTCGTTGGACACAAACGAAGTACGCGAAGTTGCAGCTATGGCGAACTTTTAATCTAAACAAAACCCAAAGTCTAAACGACGCCCTAAGGGCTGTATATATGGAGTTAGAGGGGGGAATTTCGTGGCCCTTGAGGGTGGGGTCCGAAACCAACCCTAACTCTTGTTTCCCCACACATACGGACTCTAAAAATAGCCTATACTTAAGTATTTCGAAATTACATGGGCCTGGCCCATTAATAAGGTGACGCAGCACCTAGAATAGCCTATGGACGAATATTATGAAGTGGCATCTTGTATATTTCGTCCAAGGCTTCATGCACTCCTTATGGCGGCTTCAAAGTCCTGAAATCATCACTTGTAACTCCGTTCTTGATCCCCTTGCGCATGCCATCAACTCCATGCGTGTTCTTACTCCAATGTTCATCCTTCTCCAAGCTAGGCCCTTCATTTGTAAGCAAAACAAATGTATCCAATTTAGGCAGCATCATAATCTCATGAACATTAGAATCATTACCAAGAAACGAAAGTACCTGGTAATTTAATTGGCGTGCGCGAGCTCTAGTAATTGGTCCAGTATATGTAACAGTAGGGGCTGTGGGTGTAACAATGGTATTGATGTCCTCATCACTTCAGGATCGTGCCGGCATGTGAGATGAGATGTGGGATGGATCGAACTATGTACGCTTGAGTATGCTTAATGATGGTTGAACTATGTACTTATGGTTGAACTATGCTTATGTACGTGTAAGCTTATTATCTATGTCTGAGTATGTTTAATCTATGTTTACTTATGTCTAACCGTGGGATATGGATGCAACCAGTTCGGTTGATGGAATGTACATCCGTCTTGGTTTATTGGTCCCCTTTGTAATTTGTGTTAAATTTTTACCAAAGGTTTAACTGACCAAATGTTATTGCAGGTCAGCAAAAATTATATCGTTGGATGGGTATTTGAGCATAGTGTTCAATGATATAATTTTTGGTGACATGCATAAACATTTCTTAGTTAAATATTTGGTAAAAATTACAAAGGGGGACCAATAAAACAGGACAGAGGTAGTACGTCAATCACACACGGTTCCCAAAATTGGAACCGTGTGCAATGACTTTCATTTTGCCTGTTGCGTCAATCACACATGGTTCGCTCTAGCAAACCATGTCCAAAATTCTTTGTGGGACAGAAAACCCTCACCACCCAATTCAAAAAAACAAAAAGAAAACCCTCACCATCCCCACGTCACAAAAACCCTCACCCTGCCCGCCACCCCCTCCGACCCCCATTCACACCTGCACAAGCTCCTCCGCGTCTATGCCATGGCACCGCCTATCGCGGCAGTAAACACTTAGCTCGCCGCCTGCTGCCACCGCCAGGCTACGGGCAAAGCCCACCGCATTTCTCCACTTCCGCTTTCCACCGCCTATCGCCATCGACTTTCTCGAGGCTGCTCATAGTCGATCCAGCTCCGCTCGGTTGGGGAATCTGCCATACTAAGGGTTCTTTCTCATGGACGACAAGGTAACTAATTTAATGACATATTATCTCATCTCTTATCCCAGTTCATCTGCCTCCTTTAATCACCCGACGGAAATCGCCATGAATTCATTTTTATTTGAGCTGTTTTGAGGGTTTTCTTTCATTCATAGAATGTACAGTGCACCGACACATCAGGACTCTGCGACCTCCACCAGAGATTCCATCTCGCCGTACTAGATAACTTGAGGACGCGTGTGGTATGTTCAATCTCACCCTAAATCAGTTGGCATGGCCTACTTTCCTGACATATTCTAAATATTGCTACATTTGGATAAAAGGTGCCATATGCAGCATATACGTCAAAGGGGATTTCCCCCCTCTTCTTTCTATATTAGGCAAATTAATGATGCATTGTTCTTTCGATTACTCTCATATTTCCATGACATCATGTTTACCCTATCTATTTAATTATAGATTTTTGTCATTCGATTTCAATTGTTGTACAGTTCTTTCAATTTGGGCCCATATTTGCATGTTACCATATTTTCTTTAACAATCCTACCATTTTCTACAGTGCATCCCTTGCTATGCAATAGATTATGTAGTGCACAATTTTTCCCTTTACATAGATCAAGACTGCACGGATGTCATAGTACACACAAACCATGGATTTACAATCATTGCTACTATAAGACTTGATGGACATGGTGACTCCTATTTTGGCACTGGCTTTTGGAAAGAAATTTCTAAGTTTTATGTACTGAAAGCTGGCACTAAAATTGCACTGCACATAAAAGGGTGTGGTCATGAGATATATGCTAACTTCCCCGACAAAATCATCCATCTAGACTTTGTTTGAAGTAAGTTTTCTTTTCAACTATCTGCATGTTGACTTACCCAGCAATGTCAAATGAATTGTGTAGTATTTAAGCAACCAACTGTTATTCCTTTTTCTTACTATATTCCTACCTAATAACTTCTAGTTACCAATACACTTTTCTATTGCCATGTTTTAACTAAATATTCCCTGTACTCCCCTTTCTATCAGAAAGGGATGCTGACAAGGAGACTCCAGAGGTGGAGAACGGGTTGCCAACAAGCGGAGGCGGGGCGAGCTAGAACCGCAAGCGACTCCAGCAGGCCTAGACTTCATCAGCAGCCTCCCCGATGATATGTTGATAGTCATCATCTCCCTCCTCCCAATCAAATATGGGGCACGAACAACCGTCCTTTCCCTGCGGTGGCACCCCCTATGGCAGTCCAGCCCTCTCGACCTCATCGACACCCACGAGCTCTGCCATGGCTATCGCAAAAGCTTGGATGCGTTCTCCAAGATCCTCGACACTCAACTTGGCCCAACCAGAGGCCTTAGAATGGGCAAGTTCCATTCCAACGGCAAGGACCGAGCCAAGCTTGATGATTGGTTCCGATCCCCGGCCCTATATCAGCTTGAGGAGCTCACTTTTGATGATGGGCATATGCGGTTGCTGCCAACGTCTGCACTCTACCTCGCGCCCATGTTGCGCATCGCCAAGTTCAGGAACTGCCATTCCCCCCTTAATGATGCACCCGCTCTTATTCTACCACGACTGAAGCACCTCGAGCTTGTCGCCGTCTGCCTCTTAAACGGTGACATGGAGCGCCTGCTCCGTGGCTGTACTGCACTCGAGTACCTTCATCTTTAGGCGATCAATGGGTTGAGTACCTTCCACATCACCTCCATGACTCTCCGGACTATTTATGTGTCTTGCTGGTGCGGCAGGAAGACATCACAAGATGTGTACCACGGTATGGTCATTGAGGACACACTTGCACTTGAGAGATTACTTGTAGTTGATCAAGAAGGCCCAACAAGAATCAATGTCATTTCTGTGCCGAAATTGACAGTGGTGGGCTACTCGTCTGACAAATACTCTGAACTTGTTATTGGATCCACACCCGTTCAGGTACAACAGCCGCCTTCTACCTCTCCTTCTACAAATTAACATTATTTCTAATTTTGAAGATGTTTGTTCGTCTATCATTCAGAAAATGATTCCGACAAGCTTGACCCCGAAACTGCGCACAATGAAGGTCTTGGCACTAGAATCTATCAGCCCCAACCTGGAGCAAGTTGTCTGTTTCCTGATATGCTTTCAGTGCCTGGAGAAGCTATATATCAAGGTGATGTTCCTTTCCTGTTAAATGTTAACCATAAGGGAGTTCAATTTGTGACACCTTTTTCCAAGTTAACAATGCCAATGTACTACGATTTCTGAAGGATTCTTTTGGAGGATTTCAGTACATACATGTTCCACCCCCATATGGTTACAATCAATAAGCATTTCTCCTTTGGATTCATCTGTACTAGTTTTCTTCGGGAACTTTTCATCCACTCCAACCTCTTGTGAAGAAGGCTACATTTTTCTAGAATGTAATCAAATGCCCATGTTAATCATGTCAGATCGAAGATGGCATGTTACTGCACTTTACAAATCCTTGATAGAGGCTAAGGTGTCCCGATGTTTCGATGAGATGGTGGCTATCGTTTTCTGTGGGAGTCGACCTTGACAATCCGACTACGAACGTGCGAGACGTCGCGCCTTAGCAATCGCTAAACCAACTTCCGAGGGTTATTGACCATGCCGGAGCACGATCAACCTGACCACGAGGGTCTGTTTCCTGCGAGCAAACAAAGAACAAGCAAGAAACTGAGATTGCAATCGGGATATTGCGAATATAAGATGAAAGCTTTATTGATCAAGGTGGGGTTCTGTGACGTCTTGGTCTGGTCGTTGGACACAAACGAAGTACGCGAAGTTGCAGCTATGGCGAACTTTTTAATCTAAACAAAACCCAAAGTCTAAATGACGCCCTAAGGGCTGTATATATGGAGGAAGAGGGGGGAATTTCATGGCCCTTGAGGGTGGGGTCCGAAACCAACCCTAACTCTTGTTTCCCCACACATACGGACTCTAAAAATAGCCTATACTTAAGTATTTCGAAATTACATGGGCCTGGCCCATTAATAAGGTGACACGGCACCTAGAATAGCCTATGGACGAATATTATGAAGTGGCATCTTGTATATTTCGTCCAAGGCTTCATGCACTCCTTATGGTGGCTTCAAAGTCCTGAAATCATCACTTGTATCTCCGTTCTTGATCCCCTTGCGCATGCCATCAACTCCATGCGTGTTCTTGCTCCAATGTTCATCCTTCTCCAAGCTAGGCCCTTCATTTGTAAGCAAAACAAATGTATCCAATTTCGGCAGCATCATAATCTCATGAACATTAGAATCATTACCAAGAAACGAAAGTACCTGGTAATTTAATTGGCGTGCGCGAGCTCTAGTAATTGGTCCAGTATATGTAACAGTAGGGGCTGTGGGTGTAACAATGGTATTGATGTCCTCATCATCCTCCCCTTCTTGAAATGAAGTCGTCCTCGACGGAAGCGCATCTTCCTCACCCAAATAAGGCTTCAAATCTGCAATGTTAACAGTGGGACTAACCCCAAAATCTACAGGTAGCTCAAGTTTATATGCATTATCATTTATTTTCTCTAACACCTTAAAAGGACCATCAGCACGTGGCATTAGCTTTGATTTGCGCAGATTAGGAAATCTATCTTTACGCAAATGTAACCAAACAAGATCTCCAGGCGCAGACACAACATGTTTTCTACCCTTATCTCCAGCAAGTTTATATTTAGCATTCATACGCTCAATGTTTTCCTTAGTTAACTCATGCATTTTTAAAATCAATTTAGAACGTTCTATAGCATCAAAATTAACCTTCTCTGAAGATGGAAGAGGCAACAAATCAATAGGTGCACGAGGTAGGAAACCATACACAATTTCAAAAGGGCACATCTTAGTAGTAGAATGCAATGAACGATTATAAGAAAATTCAATATGAGGCAAGCATTCTTCCCACATTTTCTTGTTATTCTTCAAAACAGCCCTAAGCATAGTAGACAATGTTCTATTGACTACTTCAGTTTGTCCAGTTTGGGGGTGACAAGTAGTACTGAAAAGCAGCTTAGTCCCCAACTTAGCCCATAAACATCTCCAAAAGTGGCTAAGAAATTTAGTATCACGATCTGAAACAATAGTATTTGGCACACCATGTAAGCGAATAATTTCACGAAAGAACAAATCAGCAACATTAACAGCATCATCGCTTTTATGACATGGTATAAAGTGTGCCATTTTCGAGAACCTATCCACGACAACAAATATGCTATCCCTCCCCTTCTTTGTTCGAGGTAAACCTAAAACAAAGTCCATAGATATATCCTCCCAAGGAACACTAGGTACAGGCAAAGGCATATATAAACCATGAGGATTGAGTCGTGACTTAGCTCTTTGACATGTAGTGCAGCGAGCAACAAAACGCTCAACATCCCGTCTCATCTTTGGCCAAAAGAAATGTGTAGCAAGTATATCCTCCGTCTTCTTGACGCCAAAGTGTCCCATTAATCCTCCTCCATGCGCCTCCTGCAACAACAAAAGACGAACGGAGCTAGCTGGAATGCATAGCTTGTTAGCACGAAACACAAATCCATCGTTAAGAACGAACCTGTTCCAAGTTCTCCCTTCCTTACAATTCTGCTATATATCTTTAAATTCAGCATCATGAACATATTGATCTTTGATGGTCTCCAAACCAAATATTTTAAAGTCAAGTTGTGAAAGCATAGTATAACGACGAGACAAGGCATCAGCAATAATATTTTCTTTACCCTTCTTACGTTTAATGACATAAGGGAAAGTATCAATGAATTCAACCCATTTAGCATGTCGACGGTTCAGTTTTGCTTGACTTTTAATGTGTTTCAAAGATTCATGATCAGAATGTATAACAGATTCCTTGGGCCATAAATAATGTTGCCATGTTTCTAAGGTCCGAACAAGAGCATATAATTCTTCAGGAGCCATGTATTGCGTCTCATGATCAGAATCGTCTCCACCATGTTCTTCGCGTGTAATAAAAGCCAAGGTCTCCTCATCATAGTCACTAGCGGACTCATACCCACCATCCTCAGTAACAATCATCACACGCTTAGATGGGCATTCTCTCGCATAATGACCTCCACCCTTGCAACGTCGACAAATAATATCATGTGTTTGCCCTGTTGATGCCATGGATGAAGAAGAGCTCTTTACAGGCCCAGAAGGTGTGCTCTTGGCAGATAGTGGTGATTGTGCCTGCTTTATTATATCACGGTTGGAGGTGGCAGCCGACGGAGGCGCCGGTGTAGCAGAACGTGTGGAAGTAGATGATGCACGTGGTGTCCATGATGAAGGTCGACCTGCAGAAAAGTTAGTCCGCGCCAATGCCTGTCGATCCTGCACTTCACATTCAGCTTTACAAGCAAGATGGAATAAACGAGTGATAGTAGTATACTCCTTATACTCTAGAATCGTCTGAATCTCTCTATTTAATCCACCCATAAAACGTGCAAGCATAGCTTCATTCTCCTCAACAATACCACATCTAATCATGCCAGTTTGTAATTCCTGATAATATTCTTCTACAGAATTTTCCCCCTGTCTTAAGCGCTGCTATTTTTGAAGTAATTCACGTTGATAATATGGTGGAACCCAACGAGTACGCATAGCAGTTTTCAAAGCAGCCCAAGTAGCCGGAATAGGATATAATCTACAATGCTCAGACCACCAAACACATGCAAAACTAGTGAATGCACAAACAGCAGCAGGAACACGTCTCTCCTCGGGATATTGTAAACATGTAAATCGTTGTTCAGTTTCTAACTCCCAAGTAAGATATATATCAGGAACATATCTACCCTCAAATGGTGGAATATTCAATTTTAGTTTAGGGAGATGGTCATGATCTCGTACCTGAGGGTGAGCCCTACCATTGCCATTATTTGCATGTGGACGACCTGGTGGTTGTTGTGCTAGTGGTGGCACGTAGTTCTGATTGTGATCAACCTCATCCTCATAATCTCACACATAATCATCCTCCTCCACATCAGCAGTAGGAGCCATAGAAGTATCAACAGCAGCACCAGCAGTTTGGCCCGATAGAAGAGGGACACGGCCCGCTTGGCGGAGGGCTGTTTCCCGACGTGGAGGTAGTCGATGTTGTTGCTGTTGTTGCAGAGGTGCGGCAGGAGCAGCCGGTGGTGGTGGTGGAAAACGCGAAAGCAATTCAACAAACTTGTTATGGAGCTTTGTTTCAAACGTCTTCTCCATGCCATCTATCTTCTCCATGGCCTCTTCAAATCTGTTTATCACATCGTGCACCTGTCCACTCATCATTTGCTGAAACGTATCATGAAGCTCCTTGTTTGTCAAGTTCTCCCAGTCAGTCTCGTCGGCTTGTGATCCTGGCATGGTTAGCAGCAATAGAAACACACAAGAATATGATCCTACAGACTACTAACAAGTGGTGGTGGTGGCGGGTGTCACAAATCCGTCAAGCAAATCTCAAATTCTTACCAGTTCTTACCCAGCAGCAGGCGGTGATCGGCAACCGTTGTAGTCAAAACTCTCAAAAGCTTGGATAGAGCGATTGCCAGGGAGAGTCAAACGCACGACGTAGATGTATGTGGAGCTGGGAAGGCTTATAGTATGGTAGCAAAAAGGGTTAGCAATAGTCAATTCAGAGATGCAAAGTTGAATAAACGCTCAACGACGGTACTGTGCTGGTCCTAGGCTAGACCGTGCTAGAGACGCGAGCCTAGAACACTAACAAAATCACGGCGCTGCACGTAAATAAGGGAAAAGCACACTCTGGAACTCTTTTTTTTCGCTCTTTTTTTGCGCTCCTTTTTTTTTTGCGCTCCTCTTTTTTTTGCGAAAAATCACTATAATGGCGAGTGTCTCAAAACTCTTCCCTCGTCAAAGTGATAGGATGGGCACGAAATTTTTTTTCCACTTTTTTTTCGGAAATCAGGGTAGCGACGACGAGAAAGTGTGACAAAAAATCACTATGATGGCACGTGGCTCAAAAGACTCAGAAAAGCCTAAAAATAGGATAGGGAAAAAAAATTGCCCGTGAAAATTTTGGCCTAAAAACTGCCCGGGGGTCTCCAGACTCTTTTTTTTTAGACCTACGCAGGCAAGGAAACACGAAACGGAATTTAGATTGATCTCAAGAACAAACCTAATATGAGAAGAACTCGGATTGGTGGTGGATATATGGTTGTGGTATATGGCAGCGGTGGTGGTATATGGTAGCGGTGGTGGTATATTGATACAGATTGGTGGTGGTATATGGATACGGATTGGTGGTGGTATATGGATATGGATTCAGAGCGGTGGTGGATAAGCAAAAGTGGTAGATGGGCGATGATGATGGTGCGGCAGCGGCGTGACAACTTATGACCAGAACTCGAAACTCTAAAAGACTAGACTCTAAGACCAGCAACTTGACACGACGATGCAACCGCAAATTCAACAAAGCAAAAACCCTAAAAAGATTATGCAAAGGCTCAGATTGGTTCGGATATGATGAACTAACCCTAATTTTTTTTTCTGGCTTTTTCGTGGACTGTAGGTATGAAGAACAAACTCGATCTAATCTATGAAAAACTGTAAAATCTCACCGAGCAACCTGGAAATCTGATACCACTTGATAGAGGCTAAGGTGTCCCGATGTTTCGATGAGATGGTGGCTATCGTTTTCTGTGGGATTCGACCTTGACGATCCGACTACGAACATGCGAGACGTCGCGCCTTAGCAATCGCTAAACCAACTTCCGAGGGTTATTGACCACGCCGGAGCACGATCAACCTGACCACGAGGGTCTGTTTCCTGCGAGCAAACGAAGAACAAGCAAGAAACTGAGATTGCAATCGGGATATTGCGAATATAAGATGAAAGCTTTATTGATCAAGGTTTGGTTCTATGACGTCTTGGTCTGGTCGTTGGACACAAACGAAGTACGCGAAGTTGCAGCGATGGCGAACTTTTTAATCTAAACAAAATCCAAAGTCTAAACGACGCCCTAAGGGCTGTATATATGGAGGATGAGGGGGGAATTTCGTGGCCCTTGAGGGTGGGGTCTGAAACCAACCCTAACTCTTGTTTCCCCACACATACGGACTCTAAAAATAGCCTATACTTAAGTATTTCGAAATTACATGGGCCTAGCCCATTAATAAGGTGACGCAGCACCTAGAATAGCCTATGGACGAATATTATGAAGTGGCATCTTGTATATTTCGTCCAAGGCTTCATGCACTCCTTATGGAGGCTTCAAAGTCCTGAAATCATCACTTGTAACTCCGTTCTTGATCCCCTTGCGCATGCCATCAACTCCATGCGTGTTCTTGCTCCAATGTTCATCCTTCTCCAAGCTAGGCCCTTCATTTGTAAGCAAAACAAATGTATCCAATTTCGGCAGCATCATAATCTCATGAACATTAGAATCATTACCAAGAAACGAAAGTACCTGGTAATTTAATTGGCGTGCGCGAGCTCTAGTAATTGGTCCAGTATATGTAACTATAGGGGCTGTGGGTGTAACAATGGTATTGATGTCCTCATCAATCCTGCAAACCAAATAGGCTTGTAGTAATGTTCAAAACTGCATGTAGGCACTAACACGTTTTCTTCTTTTGCAGATAAGATTAGGCCCAGTGGTGGATAATGTGATACAATATAACAATCACGTCGAATGCCAAGATTTGCATCTCTCAGAAATTACTTTGAATTCCTACCGAGGGACCTTACCAGAGATTATATTCGCCAGGTTCTTTGTTCTCAGAGCAAGGGTGCTGAAGGAAATGAGGTTTTCCCTACATTTATTTCACAAAAATGAATGGTTTGTGGATCAGCGCCAGCGCCTACGGCAACATGGAATAGACTCCAAAATGCTGAATTTCATTTTGGAACTTCAGATGACAGAGTAATCGGAAGTCATCGTTCGAATCCATACATGACTTCTCACTGGCTGACCTCTTTGCAAAAATTGTGAGGTTACGAAACCAGACTTAGAAGTGGTAATATTAGTTTGAACCTCTCTAATATCCATGTTCAGCGGATCAGTGCGAGCGTTTGCAGCTGATGAGCTAAATTTTATTTCTAACATCAGTTGGAACCTTGTAATCTTCGAACTTGAGCCATATAACTCTGGAATTTGAACCTTGTAATATTCGAGCTTTTGTGGTACAATCGTTGAAATGGCATCATATGAGACTTGTATATTGATCTTAGATTTTATGATGTAGGGTGGAACCCTAGGTGGCCGATCTTTCACGAAAGGAGCGGATCCCTACGAGGAACACGAAGAACACGAGGGGGAAAACGAGGGGAAACACAATAGAAACACTCAACCAACAAGAAATAGATCACACATGTGGTAGATCCTCGAAACACAAAGAGAGATACAAGATCCAAAGTCAACAACGGGCAATACACGGTAACCGGTTCTTCTCCGTGAGGAGGTCTTGATGGGGCCACCCAAGAGGGGGTCTTGAATCCAAGGGGATCTTCTCCGTAGAGGGGCCACGGTCTCTCTCGTGGAGTAGATCCGTAATGGATGAGTGTAGCTCTATCTCTCAAATGAGCTATCACAATGCTAACCTTAGAAAGGAGGTGGAGGTGTTCTATTTATAGTCTTAGACACGAAGGGGTAAGTGGGAGAGGGGTACAAGGCCAAAGGCCCGCGGCTGCACACAGGCAGGTACCGGACGACCGGTGGGGGTCGGACGTCCGGTGGCTCAGGACGGGCCGGACGTCCGGCGCGCGTCGGACGTCCGCTGATTCTTCTCGGGACAGGTGGCACCGGATTTTTGGTAAGCGTCGGACGTCCGGTGCCTGGGACTTGTCGGACGTCCGGTGTCGTCGGTCGTCCGGCGGCTTAAGAGGGTCGGACGTCCGGTGGCTTCCGGTGGTCCGGTCGCTGAAGACTCTGCAGCTCCTTCTTCTTTCGTCTTCTCTTCCAGGCTTCCCTCGCGGATGGTGTAGGTGTTCCTTGGCACTTGCACTCCTCCTCGTCATCCGTGGCGTTCCGACAATACCTATGCATGCACATGAGTGGAGTGTCAAGTAGTATACCATCCTCGAAGTGGTCAAGTGAGCACGTGTAAAGGAGATGATTCACCTTTATGTATGTGAAGTAGATGTCGCACATGTCACTTGCCAAATGGACTCTTGACATGGTGATCTCCATAGGATGCTCCGCATCATCTCCCCTCCCTTGGGAAAGATCCGACCTCGGATCGAAATCCAAATCACCATGGGAAAGAGATGGCGTCGCCGTGTAGGAGTGGTTGATCACCAAGTTCTCGTCATCTTGAAGGTCGAAATGGGCACTCTCCAATGTCGCACCGTCTCGTGATTCCTTCAAAAGGAGAAAGGAGAACAAATAGTTGGGAAAACAAATGCGGTTAGCGTTAGTGCAAAACCAAGCATTCAAGAGGTGATTCACCCAACAAGTGTTGTCATCAAGCATAGCATATGGTGTGACAAAGGATTGTGACATGGCATGTAAGCACATAAATTGAGCATAATCAAGGATATCATGGAAACAAGCATGTAAATGTGAGGTAGTGATGCAAATATGTGTGACAAGAGAAGAAGCATCTACCTCAAGTTCATAGCATGCATTCACAAATTGCTCAATGTAAGGTCGATGGTAGGCATATGAATCATTCACAACACCAAGTAAAATGAAGTGTCTAAACACATGGGTCAAGTGCAAGACAATCCAAGCAAAATGTGCATGGGGTGTAGTGAATATAGTGTGGCACTCAACACAATAGAAAGATCAATTGTTCATCATGTGTGAGGCAATCAAGTCAAGCATAGTAATCAAGTCGTGCAAGCTAGTAGTGCGAAGATGCAACATACTAGAGTAAATCATGGCAATCATATCATGAGAGCAAATAATAGGCATAGGCAATGCACATGACATATCGCAAGCACGAACACAAAGCAAGATGAAAGTATCATAATAGGCATGGGGTACAAAGCAAACATAGCAATAACAAGCAATATCTCCACCAAGCTTTCAAATGCACATACAAGTATGAGAATCAATCATCATGTGTAATGCAAAGCATGGGTCACAAATGCATGGAAAAAGCATATGAATGAGCATATCATGCAAAGTGAACATGGAAAGATGGGCAAAGGATATATAATGGACAACAACCCATAGCCAAGTGAGGGCCATGTAGAAGAAATGCGCGAAGTATTTGCGCGAAGAGAGCGGTGGTAAAGACACTCCATGGGACCAAGTCATCATTGCTCTCTAGAGCTCGTTTTGTCAACTCATGGGATTGCGAGGTTGACAAGAATTCATGGGTACCTACACAAAAGAGACACAAACGGAAGAAATTGTGTGTGTGGTAAATGTACACATCATCCACCATGATGTGTATGTGCACGTGAAAGTTAGCACAAGATAAGCGTTGCTCAAAGAAATTTGATGCATGGTATAAGAACATGTCATCCATCATGAAAGAATAGTTATTGTGTATAACACAATGGGGATGCAAATTGAGCATACAAATATATGGCACATCAATATCATGTTTATTCATGGGGAGCATATTGTGCACATAAGTATGAGGATCATGCAATGGATGGGAGTGATCAAAATCTCCTAAAATGTATGAGGAAACTATGGGGGTCTCCTCATGAGAAATATTGGAAACGTCATATGGAGAAAATGGGCAACACCCAAAACAATGCATATCCGAAGCTAGGTGGTCATGCCATGGCATATGAGATAAATGATGCAAAGGAAGCATATCAATATCATCACAAGAAAAACAAATGCCGGTAACCATGGGCTTGTCATCTATGCCATATGTGCAAATTGGGTTCATTTTTATAGCATATGCATAGTCACTATGAAGAGATTGCAAATATGATATGTGGTCGATCTCATGCATAGCATATGACAAGTCAAGCGGATTGGCAAACATGATGTGACCGAGAGAATTAGCACAAGAAATCCTATGCAACATGGCATCACAACTAATAGACTTCACATGAGAATCATCATACTCATCGTAAATGGGCAACAAATCATCACATGAGGAAGTCGCACTAGCATGAATCATGGAAATAGGTGGATCAACATCATGCAAGCAATCAATGTCAAGAATGTCCACTAGTGGGACTAGAGCATCACCTTCACCTATGTTACCATTGTCATTCCACTCATGTGGTGTAGGTGAGGTGGGAAAGACCGAATGGTGGTCAAGATCATCATTGTGATGGAACCATGTGGGGGGTGCATCATATTCCACCATGGCCATCGTCTTGTCCAAAGGTAGGACGAAGTCGTCGAGAATCGGCACGTCATCATATAAGGGACCTAGCACCAAATGAGAAGACACAATAGAGGTAGAGGTCAAGTCGTTAGTGTTGAAAGTGGCCTCACATGACCTATCAACTATCTCATTCTCTCTATGTGGTGGTTCACTCACTCCCTCAAAATAGGTGCACTCAAACTCACATATGGTGGAGTCACTCATCTCACTCAAGTTGTGGGGGTTGTGGCTCACCTCACATGGGAATTGTGGCAACACATATATGTGGCTAGTGGTGAAGTCACTCTCACTCTCAATATGGTGGCACAAGTCACTCAAGTCATCAAACATTGCCGTGGTCGAAGGGAAAATCCCATGCTCAACCGTCTCGTAGTCGTCGTCGTGGATGAAGGCCGAAGATGGCACAACATCACTCTCGCCATGGATGAAGGCCGAAGATGGCACATCATCACACTCGCCTCCTAAGATGGAAGCATCATCCTTGCTCGCCACCGTGTCGCTCGCCTCCAAAGCTTGGTCCTTGAGGGTCTCCGTAGTTGTACTCATCGCCGCACCGTCTTGAAAAAGAGTCATGGAGGACTCGGCATCATCAATGCCACAAAGAGGAATGTCGGTGAAGTCGACTTTGGGAGCATCATCTTGGAGCTCGTCGGGCTTGGACATCTTGGTGGTACTATCCTCATGCTCGCCTTCTTGGAGCTTGGTCTTCGAGAAGTGTGCTTGTGGTCGAGAAGCCTTGGCCATCATGAGGTCTTGTTCCTCCTTGAGAGCACCAATGTAGTTGTCGTCGAGGGACTTGTAATTCTCGAGGAAGAGAGTCTTGGAGATGTCGTTGTGCAATTTCATCATGAAGTGGAACTTCATCGAAATGGGGTCGTCCACGCCGGCTCGTCGCAAGGCAATCTTCATCTCCTTGAAGTACTCGTCGATGGACTTGGATCCTTGGATAGTGTTCTCCAATTGGCGTTGAAGTTGTTCCGTGTAGGTTGGAGGCACAAACTCTCACCGCAAAGCTCTCTTCGTCTTGGGCCAACTCATGTCGTAGCTCTTTGAAGGTGTGTGAAGCCACCAAGTGGACGCGTAGTCGTGGAAGTTCCTTGTGGCGCACTTCACTTGATCCTCGGGAGGGACTTGATGTAGCTTGAGGTAGTCGTCCATCAAACGCTCCCACTCGAGGTACTCCTCGGGTTCTTGAGTCCCATAGAAAGGAATCGTGTGGTTAATGTCGAGGTCGTAGTAGCTCATGGAAGTCGCAGACTTAAGCTTGGGGAGCTTCTCTTGAGAATAGTCTTGAGGTTCTTGTTGGCGAAGATGCCATATATCCGAAGGCGAAGATGCCTTGAAGTCGCTTGGCAAAGATGCCAAAGTGGTTGGTGTAGCCATAGCTCCGTCTTGGTGGTGCTTGTCTCGCGGTCTTCTCTTGTGGTCATGAAGTTTGGACTTGGCGTTAAGTAGGGCTTGTTGCGACTTGTAGGTAGGCGCATCTCGAGCATCTTCATGATGATGTTGTCGTTGTCGTGATTGAGCTCGATGTAGATGTCGTTCGTCATCGTCGTGCACATGTTGCTTGGAGGTGACTTGCCCTTCATGACGAGGTGGATCACAAACGTGATGGTGGTCGCCATGGAGATGTGGACGAGGACGACTTGCGCTTGCATCATTTTTGCGCTCCGAAGACTTGTGACTTGTACGTCGTCGCCTTGAGGATGATGAAGGGGAAGAACGGTTGATCAACAAGGTCCGAATCTCCTCCATCCTTGCATCTTGCTCCTCCTTTTGTGCGGAAAGCTTGTTGTTGATGTAGTTGTACACGCCGTCGTTGTTGTGGAAGACCGGAGATGAAATGCCTTGCCTATCCATCACTCCAAGAGAAAAATGTGAGTGGTAGAAAGAGAAGAACGAATACCAAATGTACCTTGACCGAAGTTGAAAGTGGATCAATGATCACTCCAATGTGGACAAGGAAATAGAACAATTGGTACCAATTCTTGTCGGTTTCTCACACCTACACAAATAAGGGTTATGGTGGAGCTCGGTGAGGATAGTGGCACAAAAATTGAATGCAAAATGTTAGCAAGAGTCAATAATGTTGAAAGAGATTCACAAATTCGCAAGTATAACAAGTAGACCAATAGCAATATGTGGCACACGGAAAGACACACACGGATAGATAAATGGGGTCGTGCAACCAAGGATGAGCACAAAATTTGGAATCCACGGAAAACGCTCGTGTTGCACAACTAAAGAGAGACGCTAGCACGATTGCTCAATAGGCGGATACGACACTTGTGCACAACCTATAGGAGACAAAAATGCAACGACTTCTATCCCAAGTATGCTATGTATATATGGTTCCCGGTGTTATGATCCAAGATGATCTTATATGACAATGTGGTATGATGCTATGGCACTTGCTTACAAGCTCTTTGTTCACTCTTTTTCCTTGCTTAAAAGCTTATTCTCTTTTTCTTTTGTATATGGCCACTTTGCGAAATGCACAAACCAAGATAGTGATTGTGTATATGCGGGAACAAACTTGAGGCACACGAGATGGTATGATACCAATATGATATGGTATGTATGCAATGTATGGTGTGGATCACTAATGTGCACAAGTAACGTTGCCGGCAATACTCAAATGGCTAGTCTCGATAGGCAAGTAACGCAAAATGGGCTAGGGGTTAACAATGCAATTGCAAGGGGAATGTACAATGGAGGGGTACCACGATACCAAGATGATATGGAGGTTACCGTCCGCGATGATGATGAGTGGCAGTGATCTTGATGGAGATACCAAGATGATGGTGACTCGTCCCTAAGTAGCCGAAACACCTTAGGAAACGGAAAAACCGCGAACTCAAAATCTCAAATACCAAATGGTGGTAGCGGGAATGTGGTGGTGTTGCCCTAGGCAATTCGGAAGTGGAGGTTATGGTGGTGGACTATACACGGTGTCGGAGTTGAAAGCACGGTCCCTAAGTAGCCGAAACACCTTAGGAGACACAACTCACAACACAAACAAAATTGGGTTAAGTTGGGGTGGCGGAAGTGTATAGTGGTCAAGCCTATGCGGAAGTGGTGGTGGTGGTGGTGGTGGTTGAAGAAGAAGCAACCATCCCTAAGTTGCCTAGACACCTTAGGAGACTCAAATCACTCCTCTAGGAACCACTAATGCGATGGGGAACAAAATTGGTTAGGTTGCGGAAGTCGGAGATGGTGTAGCGGATGATGTGGTGGAGGGCCTAGGCAAACTTGCCAAATTTCAGAAAATTTGATGTAGTCAAAAGATGTTGGTGGTATTTTTTGGGAAGGAGGATGTCAAGAGCTTCAAAACGAGCTAAAGAACGTCAAAATCGGAGTTCAGATGAATTAGTTATGGCCGAAACAAAAATCAGCCGAAGTCAGTTTTTACAGGTAGCGGATGTCCGGTGGCCGGACGTCCGGTGAGGTCGGAAATCCGGTGATTCTGCTCGGGTTAGGGGGTTCCGGTCGTCCGGTAAGGTCCGACGTCCAGTGCTTCCTGGGTCTCCGGACGTCCGGTAAAGTGACAGTCGTCCGGTGGGTCTGGGTCAACGCGAGATGCGAGTTTCGGAATGCGATTTTGGGCGGAAATTGGGGATTTTGAGGTCAAAATTTATGAGATTCCGTGGATAAAAGATGGGCAAACTCGGGGAGATGCTAGATCCACTTGAAACCAAGCAAATCCATGGATCAAAATCAACAAAACATCATCAAACCAACAAATCACAAAAAAAATTGGGGCTATTTTTGGTGGGGATTTTCGAATTTATGACGAAATCAAGCAAAAGAAGGCTAGAAAACGGTGGGGGAGGCTCCGAAATCGTGATCAACCTAAGCTCTGATGCCAGGATGATGTAGGGTGGAACCCTAGATGGCCGATCTTTCACGAAAGGAGCAGATCCCTACGAGGAACACGAAGAACACGAGGGGGAAAACAAGGGGAAACACAATAGAAACACTTAACCAACAAGAAATAGATCACACATGTGCTAGATCCTCGAAACACAAAGAGAGATACAAGATCCAAAGTCAACAACGGACGATACACGGTAACCGGTTCTTCTCCGTGAGGAGGTCTTGATGGGGCCACCCAAGAGGGGGTCTTGAATCCAAGGGGATCTTCTCCGTAGAGGGGCCGCGGTCTCTCTCGTGGAGTAGATCCGTAATGGATGAGCGTAGCTCTATCTCTCAAATGAGCTATCACAACGCTAACCTTAGAAAGGAGGTGGAGGTGTTCTATTTATAGTCTTAGCCATGAAGGGGTAAGTGGGAGAGGGGTACAAGGCCAAAGGCCCGCGGCTGCACACAGGCAGGTACCGGACGATCGGTGGGGGTCGGACGTCCGGTGGCTCAGGACGGACCGAACGTCCGGCGCGCGTCGGACGTCCGCTGATTCTTCTCGGGATAGGTGGCACCGGATTTTCGGTAAGCGTCGGACGTCCGGTGCTTGGGACTTGTCGGACATCCGGTATCGTCAGTCGTCCGGCAGCTGTAGAGGGTCGGACGTCCGGTGGCTTCCGGTCGTCCGGTCACTGAAGACTCTACAGCTCCTTCTTCTTTCGTCTTCTCTTACAGGTTTCCCTCGCGGATGGTGTAGGTGTTCCTTGGCGCTTGCACTCCTCCTCGTCATCCGTGGCGTTCCGACAATACCTATGCATGCACACGAGTGGAGTGTCAAGTAGTATACCATCCTCGAAGGGGTCAAGTGAGCACGTGTAAAGGAGATGATTCACCTTTATGTATGTGACGTAGATGCCGCACGTGTCACTTGCCAAACGGACTCTTGACATGGTGATCTCCATAGGATGCTCCGCATCATTTTATTAACCATTCTCGAATCTGTTTACCTTGTCAATCTCATAGCACACGATCTGTATAGCTAACTCGACTGCGATCTTCGACATTATTGCACACAGTTGGTTTCTTCCACCGTGTGCCGTGTAGAGCGCAGAATTAATTATCGCACTCGAGTGTCCATCATCACCCTTCTGTGTAAATTTGACCTTATCACCCACGGGTAAACTTATGACTGAAGTCATTCCACACACTTCATTTTTACAAAGCTTTTTGCCAATAAACGCCCATGATTTGTCCCTCTTCTAGCCGACGCGTGGACAAACTAGTCGGGCGGGAACCTTGCATGGTAAACAGCGCGGTAGCGCGGGAACAGGCTCACCGATGATACATTTGGCGCCTCTTCGAGCCCACGTGTGTGGTGTGGTGTTGTCAAGCGTGCACTGGAATCCTTCGCTATGAACGTCGTGACAAGACGTGACGATTATAGGTCGGCCGGCCCCCATTTATTACAGCGTCCAACCTTTTGATCGCACCCACCATTGCAAGAAGCACACCCAGCACGAGAAATTCTTAGATCCTGCGCGGCTCCAATGGTGGTCTGAGCGGCTGCCAACGACGAGCCACAGTTCACCATGCGTGCCGTGGTGGACACCCACAAAAGGTTCATGGATCTCTCGGTGGTGTACACCAATGACCCGGTCTGGGTGGAGCACTCCATCCATATCATGGAGCTATTGCTTGCCGAGGAGAAGTACAAGGTGGTCAGGTTCGACCTCGAGTACACCCGCGCTCGTGCTGAGTCTCGTCCCAAGGTCGCCGTCGCCCAGATGTGTGTGCGCCACCACGTCCTCGTCTACCACTATTGCCTGGCCACAAGGCCTTGTGAGCATTTCACTAGGTTTGTCAACAGCCCCCACTACATGTTTTCTACGGTGGACATCACCAACAATATAAGGCACTCGAGAATTCGGGCATTACCTGCCAGAATCTTGTTGACATCCAGGGCCAATACAAGATCTGGGGCAGCAAGGAGCATGAGAAGGACTCACTGGTTCACCTCGCCGAGGCCATCATCGACCCCTACTACAGAGATATGAGGGATTCGTGCAACAAGGACAAGTGTGTCTGGCACACGGCCTGGATGGAGAAACTCGACAAAGCTCACGTCATGTACGTGACCAAGGAGGCGTACACGAGCTACGACGTGTACAGGCGGATCATTGACATGAGGAAGTGCCTCCTTCCCCAAAACGGCTAGGGATCCAGCCGGAAGCAGAGCAATGGCAAGCGTCGTCTCAACAAAAAGTAGATGATTAGATCCTCGTTTCTCCTACTTTACTACGCATGTAATTGCTTACTTTGGTGTGTGGAAATGTTATGTCTATAGTCACACTGGTGCGCATCGGTCCTAAACGAACGGGTTTTAACCCCTTTCTGTGACGGCAGTTGGAACCATCACCAAGTGAGTGTGTGCGATAGGGTGTCCTTCCCACACGAGCCAGAAATCGTTGGGGATAGACCCTCCTGGGACCCAGGCTGGGGCCGTGTGCGATCAGGCTAGGCATCGAAACCCAATCATTTCCGTAGGTATGTACATTCCACACAGTGAATCCCAGAAATCATTTCCATAGGTATGTACATCCCACACGGTAAATCCCAGAAATCATTTCCGTAGGTATGTACATCCCACACGGTGAATCCCAGAAAATCATTTCCGTTCGTATGTATATCACACATAGTCAATCCAAGGAATATGTTTCCGTTCTTATGTACATCCCACACAGTCAATCCAGGGAAAAAAATTCCGTTCGGACGTAAATACCACACAGTATTATGTGTAGCCTCATGTGTGAAAGGTGTAACTATCACACATGGTCTTCTTTGGTTAACTGTTTGCTTTTATCAACTATATCACACACGATTTGATGAAGAAAACTATGTGGCATTGGGCTATCCATCGCAAGCGCTTTTACTGCTAGAACCGTTTTGCAAAGGTCCATGACACATTTAGCAGGTTTATTAGTTTGCAATTAATAATTCCAGTATTACGCAAATTCACATTTCATATCGAACAGCTGTTTGCCAATTTCATATCAGGCTCATAAATATATTATAACATCACAGTACGGTAGCTACATGAAAACAACATAGTACAACATATAGCTAGTTCAACTTCATAAGAACAATATATTCATTTCCCTAATTGAGATCATCCAGGCTCGTCTTATCCACCTCTGCTTTCAGTTCAGTAAGAACCCGTTTTGCACGGGCCAACTGGGAAAGTGCCTCCTCCTTCGCCAGCACCATCTTAGCAAAGTCTGATTTAAAAAATCTGAGCTCATTCTCCACCTTCAACTTTTTATCTCGCAATATGCTTCAGCGTTGACAAGACTTTCTGTAAGCCTACGTGTGTTCACTTCCTCATACATGCTCCAGAGCTTCATTAGGCACATCTTCAAAGACTCTGGCCACTCTTGATCAACCCACTCCAAGTAAGAACACTTCCGTTCATCCTATAATATTTAAAACTAGATCTGTAACAATTGTAGGGGAATTGGGTTTATATTAACATAGAAACTCACCAATACTTATTTTGAAAAACTAAAGAAACATGTTAATTGTGACATATCTTCTCAAAAGGATCAATGTGCAAATGAAATAATTTTTACTGAGACAACAACCAAATTCTGGAACATCAGAAGCTATAATTAACTACAACGACGCTACAAGTTCGTACTCATGTACAATAAATAACAAATTGGACATTTTATGAGGAAGGTAAATATAATTCCAATAGCATAACGACAGTGTTTGGATGACAACAATTGATATTAAGAGGTGTGTACATGCACAAATTTAGTAACATAGAACTAATGGCATTAAGGTCGTCCACTATGTATGCCAAAACTGGTGTAAAGACAACTGTTGCTACATCTCGCACCGGTGCCGTGAACTGGCGAGCCGATGCAGCAGAAAAAAATCAGGGACCTGGACTCCAGAGCACGTAGTTGCTCCGATGCCCAGTTCCTTCGTGCCATAAAGATTTACTATTTTACTGCTTGGCTGCTCGGATGTGTGGACCAAAGTTGGCTGCACAAACTGCTGAAGTGGTGCCAAATAATTTTCTAATGGCACCGCTAAAGAGATGGCAACAATTTAAGATACTAGGTACAAACTATGACACTGTCTTAGGATGCGTTTGGTTGAAGGTGTGGTATGAACGGGTTGGGACCGTGACAGTGTCTGAATCACATCTAACAAATGATTTGTAACAATGGAAGAGGGTCTAACCTTCTCCGCACATGCCAGAAACTTCCTCCCAGTGTCCACAGAATCAATCGCAAGTAGCTTCACGCATGGAGATTGATGGTGACAACGAGCAGATAGATCTTCAACCACCCCGCTCCATTCGTTGCCACGGATGGTCTTAGGGAGCTACAAGAGGAAGAAACGACTCAAATTGACCTCCGGGTAAAAATCCTTCATTCCAAGTCATAGCCCGAGAGAGAGAAGAGAGGCAAACCCGGGTGGTGAAGGAGTAGTCGCCAGAGGAGGAACCGCTGGAGATGTCTTTGAAGAAGACCATGGCGACCCCCGCGGTAGGATGCGAGACGGCGAGAGTGAGGAAGCGGCTATAGCTTAGCAAGGAAGGAAGGAAGGAAGGAGGAAATAGGGGAAATGTGACGTGTGGTCGGGGAGAAAAGGGGATGGGGAAGGGGGGAAAGGGGGGCGGGGGTAGATATTTTGGTGGTAGGCCAAAATTTTGGAAATGTGGAGGGAAACTTTACACGCGGTGCTGATACGTCACCAACGCATCTACTTTTCCAAACACTTTTGCCCTTGTTTTGGACTCTAACTTGCATGATTTGAATGGAGCTAACCCGGACTGACGCTGTTTGCAGCAGAATTTCCATGGTGTTATTTTTGTGCACAAATAAAAGTTCTTCGAATGACCTGAAAATCAACGAAGAATATTTTTGAAATATATAAAAAATACTGGCAAAAGAATCAAGGCTAGGGAGCCCACACCTTGTCCACGAGGGTGGGGGCGCGCCTACCCCCTGGGTGAGCCCCCCTACCTCGTGGGCCCCCTGGTGCTCCACCGACCTCAACTCTAACTCCATATATTCACGTCCGGGGAGGAAAAAATCAGAGAGAAGGATTCATCATGTTTTACGATACGGAGCTGCCACCAAGCCCTAATCTCTCTCGGGAGGGCTGATCTGGAGTCCGTTTGGGGCTCCGGAGAGGGCAATCCGTCGCCATCGCATCATCAACCTTCCTCCATCACTAATTTCATGATGCTCACCGCCATGCGTGAGTAATTCCATCGTAGGCTTGCTGGACGGTGATGGGTTGGATGAGATTTATCATGTAATCGAGTTAGTTTTGTTAGGGTTTGATCCCTAATATCCATTATGTTCTGAGATTGATGTTGCAATGACTTTGCTATGCTTAATGCTTGTCACTAGGGCCCGAGTGCCATGATTTCAGATCTGAACATATTATGTTTTCATGAATATATTTGAGTTCTTGATCCTATCTTGCGAGTCTATAGTCACCTATTATGTGTTATGATCCGTTAACCCCGAAGTGACAGTAATCGGGATACTTACCGGTGATGACCGTAGTTTGAGGAGTTCATGTATTCACTAAGTGTTAATGCTTTTGTCCAGTACTCTATTAAAAGGAGGCCTTAATATCCCTTACTTTCCTGTAGGACCCCGCTGCCACGGGAGGGTAGGACAAAAGATGTCATGCAAGTTCTTTCCCATAATCACGTAGACTAAATTCGGAATACAAGCCTACATTATGTTGATGAACTGGAGCTAGTTCTGTGTCACCCTATGTTATAACCGTTGCATGAGGAATCGCATCCGACATAATTATCCATCACTGATCCATTGCCTACGAGCTTTTCATATATTGATCTTTGTTTGTTACTTTTCTGTTGCCACTGTTATAATTACAAAACTGCTACCGTTACTTTTGCCACCGTTACATTTACTATCATATTACTTTGCTACTAAATACTTTGTTGCAGATATTAAGTTTTCAAGGTGTGGTTGAATTGACAACTCAGCTGCTAATACTTGAGAATATTCTTTGGGTCCCCTTGTGTCGAATCAATAAATTTGGGTTGAATACACTACCCTCGAAAACTATTGCGATCCCCTATACTTGTGGGTTACCAGGTGCCGCCGGACCATTCACTTTGAACGATTGTGTGCATCGCAAATGATTCTTCTGCTTTACGCGCATGGGATGAGTTTGATAATTCAATTTTTGGTGGAAATTTCCCCGGGTACGTCATTGCATCATTTAATATCGCTTGCTAATTTGGGCACACAAAAGAGCGTACAACGGACAGACCACACTTACTGAATCGAGCAATTTTAGTAATTACACAAAGCCAGATGACCTAAACATTGCTCTAACAAAAGACCAGCATTAAAAACAAAGCCTAAGTATGCATAATTAAATATCCGCCACCGCGTCGGCCTATGCATCGCTGGTGTGAGATGAGATGTCGACGGCTTGTCCTGGCGACATGCCGCCGTTGGTGGACTCCGCGCCCCCCTGCTAAAGTCGACCGCGTCCTAGTCCTCGTCATCGGCGCCGCCCTCAAGGTTGTAGTACTCGTATTAGTGGCTGCGCCAGAGCTCGCGTTGGTACTCCACCGCCGATTCCTCGACGGACAGACTCTTCTCTACCTCGACCTCGGCCACGCGCAATTCCTCCTCCTTGCGCTCCTCGATCACCGCCGCCTCCTGCATCTCCAGCTCCCGCTCGGTGACCTCATGAGGAAGCTGGTGCTCCATGGCCACCGCCGCCTTTTCAGACGTGGGTTGCATGCTAGAGTCCGAGGTGGCCTGGAATATCTTGGTGTGTGCATCCTCGATCTTGGCATGGATGGCATTGACCAGGGCTAGGGCGACATCAGCGAAACGGACAACAGCTCGAGCGCTCTCGGCGTTTGCAGCCGCTGTCGCAGTAGCAGTTGCAGCTGTCTCGGCTGCTGCAGCTGCCCTGTCGGCTGCCGCAGATACACCCTCTCGGCGGAAGCAGACACGCTCAATGCGGATGCGGCTGCACTCTTGGCATAGGCGGCCGCGCTCTCGGCGCAGGCGGCAGCACTCGGGGGGGACGCGACCATCGTACGGGCCTTCACGAAGCGTATCCACGGCGTCATCTTTGCAAGAAGGGGGTGCAGGAATGGGGATCAGGATTTGTGGATTCGGGGGTTGTCGGCACTAGAGCAGACGAGCCGGCGAAGCTTAAGGAGGGAGACTTAAATAGACCCAGATATTTTCATCACAAACGGTTCCTAGAAAACAACTGTGTGGGATGTTGTAGATATTTTTTATTAGCTGTGAAAAACAAATTTGGTATAAAGTGCCAACGGATGGTGCTTTAAATGAACAAGAAATTTTGTAGTACTAAACAACAGTCATGTTAAATTTTGGAAAATTTCAGGGGTCATTTGACCTTCTAAGACATTTAAGTGATTTTCTAGCCATTTAATGACCATAATTGAAATGTGAACTCCATGTACATGCAACAACTAACCATAACGGTTTGAAAACTCATATTTCGTGTACTTGTGTGCGATTTAATTCCATGTGCAGAAAATTGGAAGGAATTTTCAAACATATTGGTCTAACGGCTATGACACAATTAAGCATGGAGTGACATGGCATTTCAATTCCAAAAAATTAAAAAAAATCAGAAAGGCATGAAACCTTGGCTTATGTAATGTCATGCCACCAAGATGATGTGGTAAAAAATTGGCATGTTTGACCAAAGTTTGGACACACACCCCTCACAAAACCGGAGCAACTCACTAGAAGGCTCGTGGTTCCGAGAGGGAACAATGCATGTTTGACGATGAACGGGAAATAGGTTCCTCTTACAGCCTTCAAACTTCTTCTACGTCTAACATTCACTACAACAATTGTAATGTGATTTTTTTGAAAATTCTAGGGGTCATTTGACCTTTTAAAGATATTTAACTGATTTCTAGCCATTTAATGATCGTAATTCAAATTTGAACTACATGTACATGCAACGCTTAACCAAAACGGTTTGAAAAATCATAGTTTGTTACTTGTGTGCGAGTTAATCCCATGTGCAGTAAACTAGAAGGAATTTTCAAACAGATTTGTATCACGACATGGACACGTATGCACGAATGCGTATGCATGGAGTGACATGGCATTTTAATTCCAAAAAAAATGAGAAACACATGAAACCTTGGTTGATGTAATGTCATGCCACGAAGATGATGTGGTAAAGAAATTGGCATGTTTGACAGAAGTTTTGATACACACCCCTCACAAACCGGAGCAACTCGCTAGAAGGTTCGTGGTTCCGAGAGGGAACAATGCATGTTTGATGACGAACGGGAGATAGCTTCCTCTTACGGCCTTCAAATTTTTTCTACGCCTAACGTGCACCACTACAACTATAATGTGAAATTTTGGAAATTCTAGGGGTCATTTGACCTTTCAAAGACATTTAAGTGATTTTCTAAGCATTTAATGACCGTAATTCAAATTTGAACTACATCTACATGCAACACCTAACCAAAACGGTTTGAAAAATCATATATGTGTACTTGTGTGCGAGTTAATTCAATGTGCGGTAAATTAGAAGGAAGTTTCAAACATATTGGTCTCACAACATGGACACATGCATATGTATGCATGGAGTGACATGGCATTTTAATTCAAAAAAATATAAAAATGATCAGAAACACATGAAACCTTGGTTGATGTAATCTCATGCCACCAAGATGGTGTGGTAAAGAAATTGGCATGTTTGACGAACGTTTGGACACACACCCCTCACAAACCGGAGCAACTTGCTAGAAGGTTCGTGGTTCCGAGAGGGAACAATGCATGTTTGATGACGAACGGGAGATAGCTTCCTCTTACGGCCTTCAAATTGATTCCTACGTTTAACGTGCACTAATACAATTGTCATGTGAAAAAATGGTAAATATCAGGGGTCATTTGACCTTTTAAAGACATTTAAGTGATTTTCTAACCATTTAATGACCGTAATTCAAATTTGAACTACATCTACATGCAACGCCTAACCATAATGGTTTGAAAAATAATATTTTTGTGTACTTGTGTGCGAGTTAATTCCATGTGCAGTAAATTAGAAGGAATTTTCAAACATATTGGTGTCAAGGCATGGGCATATGCATGGAGTGCATGCCATGGCATTTAATTACAAAAAATTAAAAAATGATCAGAAAAACATGAAACCTTGCTTGATTTAATGTCATGCTACCAAGATGATGTGGTAAAGATATTGGCATGTTTGACGAAAGTTTGGACACACACCCCTCACAAATCGGAGCAACTCGCTAGAAGGTTCGTGGTTCCGAGAGGGAACAATGCATGTTTGATGACGAACGAGAGATAGCTTCCTCTTACGGCCTTGAAATTTTTTCTACGTCTAACGTGCACTACTACAACTGTAATGTGAAATTTTCGAAAATTCTATGGGTCATTTGACCTTTCGAAGACATTTAAGTGATTTTCTAACAATTTAATGACCGTAATTCAAATTTGAGTTACATCTACATGCAACGCCTAACCAAAACAGTTTGAAAAATCATATCTATGTACTTGTGTGCAAGTTAATTCCAGGTGCAGTAAATTAGAATGAATTTTCAAACATATTGGTCTCACGACATGGACACATGCATATGTATGCATGGAGTGACATGCCATTTTAATTCAAAAAAATAGAAAATTGATCAGAAACACATGAAACCTTGTTTGATGTAATGTCATGCCGCCAAGATGATGTGGTAAAGAAATTGGCATGTTTGACGAACCTTTGGACACACGCCCCTCACAAATTGGAGCAACTCGCTAGAAGGTTCGTGATTCCGAGAGGGAACAATGCATGTTTGATGACGAACGGGAGATAGCTTCCTCATACGACCTTCAAATTTATTCCTACGTTCAACGTGTAACTATCATGTGAAATTTTGGTAAATTTCAGGGGTCATTTGACCTTCTAAAGACATTTAAGTGATTTTCTAACCATTTAATGACCGTAATTCAAATTTGAACTACATCTACATGCAACGCCTAACCAAAACGGTTTGAAAATTCATATTTTTGTGTACTTGTGTGCGAGTTAATTCCATGTGTAGTAAATTCGAAGGAATTTTCAAAAATATTGGTGTCAAGGCATGGGCACATGCATGGAGTGCATGCCATGGCATTTTAATTCCAAGAAATTAAAAAATGATCGGAAAAACATGAAACCTTGCTTGATTTATTGTCATGCCACCAAGATGATGTTTTAAAAAAAATTGGCATGTTCGACGAAAGTTTGGACACACACCCCTCATAAACCGGAGCAACTCACTAGAAGGTTCGTGGTTCTGAGAGGGAACAATGCATGTTTGCTGACGGACGGGAGATAGCTTCATCTTACGGCCTTGAAATTTTTTCCTACGTTTAACGTGCACTAATACACCTGTCATGTGAAAATTTGGAAATTTTCAGGGGTCATTTGACCTTTTAAAGATATTTAAGTGATTTTCTAACCATTTAATGACCGTAATTCAAATTTGAACTACATCTACATGCAACGCCTAACCAAAACGGTTTGAAAAATCATATTTTTGTGTACTTCTGTGTGATTTAAAAAATCATCAGACGATGTAAATAGCTGGTGTTCAAAAAACAAAATGTAAAGATCTGGAAAGACAACCGGCCCCCACACGGTTGGCACTCTATCTCGCGGCTCGAGGTTTGGTAGGTGAATGGCATGGATCATTAATTAGACACGGTTCTGCATTGGAAACTGTCAGCTATTATGTTCACACACGGATTTTGCTGCGGGAATCATGTGTAATTCAAACTACAGTACTCATAAATTTCGGCGACCGGCGTGTGTACTATCCCCGTCAATCTATATTCCGGCCACCAATAAATACTACCTTGCTCACGTCGTCCTGCCTGCATTGTCATCTACATCCACCGCTCGCTTGCCCTCCCTCTCTCTTTTCTCTCTCTCAAATCTCTGCCATGGCGCCGCCGGTCTGCCCACGTGCCGACGAGGAGTCGCCGCCCCCCGAGTACACTCACTCGATTAGCAGCGACGAGGACCCCTACGCGCCACCTGACGAGGTTGCGCCGGACCCCCCAAATTTGGATTGGTTTTGGGGCCAGTACAATCTTTGTCTGTGGAAGTCGCTGCCGCCAGCTGAGAAAGCCAGACAAGTGCCGTTCAAGAAGGAGATGGCGGAGGAGGAAGCCACGTAACAGACGGCCTATGAAGCCCGTGATGCTGCCTGGAAAAAGGAGGCGATGGAGCTTTGGGGGCGGGCACGTCGTCGTGCCGAGGAGGTGTACGAAGACGGGTACTTCGCGAGGAAGGTCATAGGCGATGGGCGCCTCGTCGCTGCATGGAGGTGGGCCGGTAAGCTCCAGCGTGCCACCGATGAGGAGCTTCGGTGGGCGCCCAGCAAAATGGCAAGATCGGCCGCGCGCGTCCGCCAGCTAGAGGTAGATCGGTACGTCAAGCGCTGCGAGGTGGAGGAGTCGGAGTACTGCCTCCGCACTAGGAAGACGCCGCGCACCATGGAGCTGCTAGCGAGGGGCTACCGGAATACTGGCCCTAGGAGGGATTATTAGTTTTAGTATTGATCGTTTTCAATTTTATGCATTGTACCTAGTAATTGTACCTAGGAGTCGATAAGGACGCTCACTCGGAGGACGTATATGTGATGATATATATTCTATGATGATCTAATGAACAATTAATATATATATATATATATATATATATATATATATTATGAATTCCATTTTCTATCTGTTTTTGTATACTAATTTGAGTCTAGCTATTATCATCCACATAATAGAATGGAAAGCGTATATACACACATTGAAACATAGCAATAAACAGAGCAATACTATGATTGCTGTGAATACATAGCTATCCATGTCGAAACGACTTTCCAAAATAAAACGCGTCCATGAGACCATCACCAGCAGCCCTTGCCTAGGGTAGGTCTTGGCTCTACTTGAACTCATGCAGGCGTTCGTCCAAGCGGTCGACACGCTCATGGTACATCTGGAGCGCGATCTCGAGCTCCAAGTTGGCTATTTCATCGAAGATCACCAGCTCAAGGATGCAACGGCCATGTTCCTCTATTGCACCCAGGTCGACACCTGGGCCAAGGAGGCGGTCGAGCCTACGGACCAGCGCGTTGGCATCCAGCGGGCCTCAGACAAGGCGAACGATGGCACCCACGTGAACATCGCAGCGGGCGTCTAGTGCAAGTACGACGTGGCCGGCCTCTGGTGCAAGTACAGCGTTGAGGGCCTCTGCCCACTCCTGGCGAGGAATGGGGGTACTGACAGGACGTGTACCCAGCTGCGACGCCGTGTCGGCAGCAGGCAAGCGCCGATGAATCCGTTGTTGCTGTGCGCCGCGCCACGCCTAGCTTGCTCTGTGGTGCGCCATCGATCATGTTGTGCGGCGAGCTGCATCCTATCGGCGCTGACATGCCTATCTTGATCTACGGCGCTCAAGCACCATGCGCCAAAGGTCTGCTCAACCCTGGCGATGACGCGCATCACGGCATCATCCATCGGGTTGTCGGGGAGCGCCTCGGCCTCGACGGGCCATGGCGCCTACTCGTTTTCCTCATCGGCGAGGTTGGTGGCAGAGGCGGCGCTTTGGTGGGTTGGCATGCTTGGAAAAGGTGGATGTGCTACAGGCTGCGCTTGTCGCCTCCGTGCGTTGCCCGCCCCCTATGCGCAATATAGCAGGGTGGCAGGAAACATGTGAGGAAATGGCGGAAATGGTGGCGTGTTCATAAAACACCATCAATTAATGGAAACTTAGCATCGAGCTAGGACAAGTCGTAGATGATGATCTGATAAACACGGACCACACTAGGGAACCCGTCGGTGATGAATTCATCAATCCCAAACGGTTGAATACTAGCAAGCGTTTGCCCACGGCACACACGACCTATTCCATCACTAGGTCGGATGGATGAGCTGTATGCCACGTATCGCACATTGTCAAAAAGTAATGCGGTAGACCTTCTTTAATTAACATGCGTTAAAAAATAAAAAACAAGGACCTCCAACCTAAGCACACTTAACTTGATAGTTTTCTTACATGAGCTACTAGTGGAACAGCTAGTCCTTGTTGATAGGAATGCCTCTTAACATCCTTATGGCGAATCCGAATGACTGCCCGTCCCACAATGGCCAATAGATGTTGTGTAGACAGAGCATATCACATAAGTCTTATTAGAAGCAATCGTGTGTGTTATTATTGGTCTTCGCACACATTTCTGATTACAGACCTGTTTGCCGCGTATTACACACATCTTGTTATATTGAACGGCTTCAGTTCTCTTGCCTAATCACAAACAGTTCATCCGAGTGAATCGTATGCCGTATATCGCACACACCTTCATCTGGCTGCCCGTTTCTTTTGTGTTGCCTAATCACAAATAGTTCATCCGAGTGAACCGTATGTTGTGTATCGCACACGCCTTCATATGGCTGCCCGTTTCTTTTGTTCCTCCTCACCGCAAACAGTTAATTGAACTGAACTGTATGCCCTTCATCGCACACACAAGTAAAATCTGAACCATGTTTGATGCGTCCTCCATCGCAAACGTTTTACACATTTCTAGCGCTTTTCATATAGCACCGTTTGCGATTATGGCATCGCACACAGTTTCTCGAAGGGTCTCTAATTGTAGTGTCGCGTTAGCAGCATCCTGTAGTAGTGTCACTTGTGTAATTGTATGCTTAATTTGGTTATGAATTGCTGTCTTTTTAAGTATATATGTTGATGCTTTGTAGATAGAGCGTAGATGTTGTGCGGACAAAGAAAATCACATCACACACGGACTAAACAATGGAACCCGTCGGTGATGTTTTCATCAATCACTCACAATTGTGTACCAGCAATCGTTTGCTCACAACAGACACGGCTTCTTAGCAGTGATCGTCTGTGTTGTTATCGGTCTTCTCACATGTTTCCGGTTACAGGCCTGTTTGTCGCGTATCACACACATCTTGTTAAGTTGAACCGTTTTTGTTCTCATGTCTCAACGCAAATAGTTCATCCGAGTGAACCGCATGCCGTATATCACACACACCTTTGATCTGGCTGACCGTTTATTTTGTGTTGCCTAATCACAAATAGGTCATCCGAGTGAACCGTATGTTGTATATCGCAAACACCTTCATCTGGCTGCCCGTTTCTTTTGTTCCTCCTCATCGAAAACAGTTAATTGAGCTGAACCGTATGCCCTGCATCGCACACGCAACTAAAATCTAAATCGTCTTTGATGCATCCTCCATCGCAAATGTTTTGCACCTTTTTGACGGTTTTTACACCACCGTTTGCGATTATGGCATCGCACACAGTTTCGTCGAAGGGTCTCTGATCGTAGTGTCGCGTTAGCAGCATCCTGCAGTAGTGTAACTTTGCACTAAAGCTAGTACAAAGTTGAGTCACTTATTTTGGGACGGAGGGAGTATAAATTTTGATTTCTCCATGTTGTTATATTATAAATCTTGGATGTTTTATAATCATTTTATATCATTTTTTGGTACTAACCTATTGACATAGTGCCAAGTGCCAGTTCCTGTTTTTTTGCATGTTTTAACATCGCAGAAAATCAATACCAAATGGAGTCCAAATGCCATGAAACTTTATGGAGATTTTTGATGGACCAGAAGACACCTAATGGGCCAAGGTTGCTCCTGGGGGGTGCTCCGAGGAGAGCACAACCCACCAGGGCACGCCAGGAGGCCCAGGCGCACCCTGGTGGGTTGTGCCCACCTCGGGTGCCCCCCAGACCGCCCCTTTGCCCTATAAATACCCCAATATTCTAGAAACCCTAGGGGAGTCTATGAAAATCAATTCCAGCCACCGCAGAGTCCAGAACCACCAGATCGAATCTAGACACCATCATGGATGGGGTTCACCACCTCCATTAGTGCATCTCCGATGATGCGTGAGTAGTTCTTTGTAGACCTTCGGGTCGTAGTTAGTAGCTAGATGGCTTCCTCTCTCTCGTTTGATTCTCAATACAATGGTCTCTTGGAGATTCTTATGATGTAACTCTTTTCACGGTGTGTTTGTTGGGATCGGATGAACTTCGAGTTTATGATCAGATCTATCTTTTTATATCCAGGAAAGTATTTGAGTTTCTTTGTACTCTTTTATGCATGATTGCTCATAGCCTCATATTTATTCTCCGATATTTGGGTTTTGTTTGGACAACTTGATATATTTATCTTGCAATGCGAAGAGGTGCTTTGTAGTGGGTTCGATCTTATGGTGCTTGATCCCAGTGACAGAAGGGGAACCAACACGTATGTATCGTCGCTACTAAGGATAAAACAATGGGGTCTATCTCTACATAGATAGATCTTTTCTACATCATGTCATCATTCATATTGCATTACTCCGTTTCTCCATGAACTTAATACACTAGATGCATGCTGGATAGCGGTCGATGTGTGGAGTAATAGTAGTAGATGCAGGCAGGAGTCGGTCTACTAATCTTGGACGTGATGCCTATGTAATGATCATTTCTTGGATATCGTCATGAGTATTTGAAGTTCTATCAATTGCCCAACAGTAATTTGTTTACCAATCTTTTGCTATTTTTCTCGAGAGAAGCCACTAGTGAAACCTACCGCCCTCGTGTCTCTTTCTCATATTATTTGCCTTTGCGATCTATTTTATTTGCCTTTTATTTTTAGGTCCATTAAATTCAAAAATACCTTGCTGCAATTTATTTTATTTGGCGTTTGATCTATCAGTATTTACAACTCTCTCACGTCCGTTTTCCCATCTTGGGGTGCCACTATCCGAAAGGGATTAAAAACCCCCTTTACATGTCGGGTTGCGAGTAGTTGTTATTGTGTGCAGGTGTTGTTTATGTTGTGTTTCTTGGTTCTCCTACTGGTTCGATAACCTTGGTTTCATATCTGAGGGAAATACCTATCGCCGCTGTACTGCATCATCCTTCCTCTTTGGGGAAATACCGACGTAGCTTCAAGCGACATCAAAAGGAATTTCTGGCGCCGTTGCCGAGGAGAATCTTCAACATATACCAGGTTCCTAATCACAAATCTCATCTCCTCGCAATTTACATTCTTTGCCATTTTCCACTCATTTTCCTCTCCCACACTTCACAAAAATTTGCTATATTATTCGCCCCTCTTTTTCGTTCGCCGTTTTCCTGCCGGATCTGTTTTTGTGTGTGTTCTTGTTTGCGTAGTCATGATGCCTCAAAGAAAATATTATGATGTTCCTTACCACAATATTTTTCTTTAAATTGAGAAAAGTACTAAGGAATATATGACTACACAATTTGAGCATAATAAGTATTTTACCGAAGAACTTAAGGAGCACTCCATTGTGCTGGATGCTATAACAAAACAACTTGATGATATTACTAGAGAAGTTTGCAAACTCCAATATAAGTATGCTTTTGCTAAAAGTTTGTTAGGAAAAATATCCAATGCACAAGCTACCCTAGTAAATCAAATGACCACTAAACCAATCTCACTAGAGGATAAAAGTGATGAAGATCTTAAAATGATTGGTGTTTCTTCTATTGATTCCTTGTTTAGTAATATTAAGATTGATGAAAAAGGGACTGGAGAAGAGTCAACTTTAGCTAGAAGGCGTCCCGATATTTCGGAGGATGAAAATCTTGTTGAGAAAATTTATAAAACCAGGTTTGAAGAGGTCAAAACTTTAACTAGTGATGTGCCCACTCTTCTGGATTACAAAGACTTTAATTATGATAGTTGCTCTTTGATTGTTTGTATTTATTTTTTGCAATCCATGATAAATTCACCCCATGCTTATGAACAAAATAAAACTTTTACTAAACATATTGTTGATGCTATGATGAAAGCTTTTGAAGAAAAATTGGAATTTGAAGTTTCAATTCCTAGAAAATTGCATGATGAATGGGAACCTACTATCAAAGTATAGATTAAATAGTATGAGTGCTTTGCTTTGTGTGACTTGGGTGCTAGTGTTTCTACAATTCCGAAATCTTTATGCGATGTTCTTCGTCTTACCAATATTGAATCATGTTCTTTAAATTTGCACTTGGTGGATTCTACTATTAAAAAGCCTATGGGAAGAATTAATGATGTTCTCATTCTTGCAAATAGGAATTATGTGCCCATAGATTTTATTGTTCTTGATATTGATTGCAATCCGTCTTGTCCAATTATTCTTGGTAGATCGTTTTTACGCACTATCGGTGTCATGGTTGATATGAAAGAAGGCAATATCAAGTTCCAATTTTCTTTGAGGAAGGGTATGGAACACTTCCCTAGAACAATAATTAGGCCACCATATGAATCAATCATGAGGGCATCTTATGGATCTCGAACCAAAGATGACAAAACTTAGATCCTTGCTTTATGCCTAGCTAAGGGCGTAAAACTATAGCGCTTGTTGGGAGGCAACCCAATGAATAAAATTTATTTTTGCTTTTTGCTTCCTGTTTTTGAGTGTTAGCACAATTATGCTACTGTTATGATTGTGTTTTTTATGTTTTAATTAGTGTTTGTGCCAAGTAAAGCCTTTAGGATCTTCTTGGGTGATAGTTGTTTGATCTTGCTCAAAAAACAGAAACTTTTACGCTCGCAAAATTAATTCTAATTTTTAACCAGAGAGCGATAAAATACACATTCCTTTTGCAGTAGATAGATATTGCTCAAGTTGTCCCAATTTTTTAGAATTTTGGAGTTAAAGAAGTATTCGAAACACCCAGATTACTACAGAATGTTCTATTTTTGACAGATTATGTTTTCTTTGCGTTGTGTGCTTGTTTTGATGGCTCTATAGTTTTCTTTGATGAGTTTTTGCCATAGAAAATTTGGAATACAGTAGATATAATGCAAGAACAAAATATGAATTGATTTGATACAACACTTATAGTGGTGATTTATTTCCTTATACTAACGGATCTCACAAAGGTTTTGTTGAGTTTTGTGTGATTGAAGTTTTCAAGTTTTGGGTTATCTTACGATGGATGAAGGAATAAGGAGTAAGAAGAGCCTAAGCTTGGGGATGCCCCGGCATCCCCCGCTATTATCCAAAAGAGAGCAAACAACTAAGCTTGGGGATGCCCCCGAGTGGCATCCCCTCTTTCTGCTAACGACCATCGGTATTTTATTCGAAGCTATATTTTTATTCGTCACATACTATGTGTTTTGCTTGGAGCGTCTTGTATGATATGAGTCTTTGCTTGTTTATTTTCTGTTTTAAGTCTTGATTCCTTGCTATACACACCTATTTGAGAGAGCCAAAATTATGTCATGACTTGTTAGAATTGCTCTCTATGCTTCACTTACATTTTTATGAGCTATGGACTTGCTCTAGTGCTTCCCTTATATCTTTTTGAGCATGGTGTGCTTTAGTATTTTTGAAGAAATGCTATCTTGCTTCACTTAGATTTATTTGAGAGTTAGTAAAATTTTCAAGAAATTCTCTCTTGCTTCACTTAAATTAATTTGAGAGAAAGAAAAATTATGCTCATGATCTTCACTTATATTTGTTTGAGCTTGTCAAAAGCAACATATAAAAATTAGTTCCAAAGTGATAGATATCCAAGAAGGATATAATAAAAACTTTCATGAAGATCATTGGAAAAAATAAACTTGATTCTTAGTAATAGTTTTAAGACATGATGATGTGATATGTGAGTTATGTTGATGAGTAATTATGCTTTAGTATGAATATTGGTGTTAAGGTTTGTGATTCCCTATGCAAGCACGAAAGTCAATTATTATGCAATGAAATTATATCCTACTTGTGGTGCATTATTCGGTGTTAGTTATGCTTAATACTCGCTTATGAGATTATTCTTTTCTTGGTTGGTCGCTTCTCAATCTTTTGCTAGCCTTCATTTTGCACTAAGTATGATCACTACTTGTGCATCCAAAAACCTTTAAACCAGTTTTTCCACATGAGTCCACTATATCTACCTATATGTGGTATTCTTTTGCCGTTCTAAGCAAATTTGTATGTGCCATCTCTAATTTTCAAAATAAACTTCTCTTTTGTGTGTTCGTTTCGCTCGCCGAGTGCTGAGGGGTGGCTAATATTTTCCATGCTAGATGTGTTATTCTCATGATGAGTGTTTATTTACTTGTCATTGCACGAGAGTAAGGCAAAGGTATTAGGGATGCCTAGTCCCAAAATGAGAAATTAATTTACTTTATGTTGTCAAATAATAAATTCCTTGGAAAGTATTGGTATGGAAGGCACCCGTGGATACGGTTAGCCATGGAAAGCGAAAGTATGGTGGAAAAAGGAATAAACTTTATTTTCTGTTTCGGAACCGCTTATGATATATCTAGCATGGAAGGTGTTGGGAACTTTAAGTCGTTTTCGTTGGTGGGATGGATACACCTCCTGTCGTGGATTTGTCACGGCAGATGTCCTTAGTGTCAGGACTTTGTCACGAGGCCAACGCATCTATGTGGTAGCTTGAAGGGGTTGGTCGGAATCGAGAGACGCAAGGCTTTACCCAGGTTCAGCCCCTCACTGTGGAGGTAAAAGCCTACATCCTGCTTCATTGATATTGATGATGATGATGAACATGATTACAAGGGTGCTCTATCTCGAGAGCTATAGACTTGCTTATCTAGCCCTAATATGTCCAACTCGTGGAACCTCTCTCTCTTGGGGTGCCATGTCCCTCCTTATATAAGTTGGAGGGGCGGGTTACATGTGGAGTCCTAGTAGGACTAGAACTATTCTATTACAAGTGGAATCCTAGTCTTGCTCCCTTTGTAAGAGAATATTCCTTATGCCTTAAACCGGACCACCATAACATGAGTCGGCCTTCCATGAGCCGCCTTCTGGGCCACCGGGTCTTGTCGCTCCTCTGACCCGCCTGCCGGGTCACTAATGAACCGCCAACTCTGGGCGGGTTACTAGTCAGTCGCCGGGTCAGGGCAGGTCACCATTGAGTCTCCAAGTCCGGCCAGGTCATACATCTGGCCGAGTTACACCGCGAGGTATATCCCCGACATTAGCCCCTAGTTTAGTTTGGATTTATCCATGTTAAACTCATCTTGCAAAATAAACACAAGAACAAATTTGATAGGTTGTGTTCTGGGTTAAAAATTCTTGTAAGTCGGCACCTGATCATCCTTAAGTCCTTGTCATTTCCATCTTCTGGAAAGTGTGTGTCAATAGGCCAGCTCCATAGTCAATTAGATGACATTGGCTTCTTTCAGAAAAATATTATAAAGAATAATCCATTTGACTCAGCTCCCAATGCTTAACAAAAATATTGGTCTTGAAATACTCATATGATTTTCAGCCGACTTGAAGATGTAGAACTTGCCGGTTTATCATTGCCAAAACTACGAGTTTGTAAATATTGATGGCACCGGGTAATAATTGTTTCTAACATCCAGCTTGAAAATGTACCTCCCTTATATACATATCACTTTTAGCCCCCAAGTCTTAAGAAGGGTGTGTAGCAACATCTTAAGACTTGCTTTAATATAAATGTCGCAACCTTGAAGAAATCTGGGTTGTTCATCTCAGTCACTAGTCATAAACTGAATATTCCGCATATGTAGCCCCCAAGTGCCGTGTTGTCATGCTTGCAGCAACTTGGGACTTGTAATTGCCTTATGCTCATAAAAAATTCAACCAGTGTAGCCCGGCCCCAAGAGCCGGGTCATTATGCAATAATGGGCAGGGACTTTGTAGATATGATCATGTAGACTTGAACAGCAATGTGTAGCCCCCAAGGACTGGCTCAACAAGACAATACTAAGCTAGGACTTTATATACTTGATTGAAAATAACATCACATGATGTAGCCTCCATCGTAGGGCTTGAACCCACGACCACAAGTTTAAGAGCCTTGCACTCTACCAACTGAGCAATGGACCCTTCAATATAATGGATTATGTCGGATCACGGGTTCCGGCAAACCCTTAAGGTTCGAACACTGGGGTGCGCGTGAAGGTTTTCTCCCTATCGATCCACACCCTAGCTCTCTAAGATCTCGCGGATGAACTCAATGAACTCACAACACAGAAAGACACAAGATTTATACTGGTTCAGGCCACCGTTGTGGTGTAATACCCTACTCCAGTGTGGTGATGGTGGATTGCCTCTTGGGCTAATGAAGAACAGTTAGAAGGGGAAGAGCAACCTCCTGAGGTTGAGGTGTTCTTGTGCTTGGTGAACTTGTGTGGGTCAGATGATCTTGGATCTGCTTTCGACTTGTGATGAGGTCGATCCTCTCTCCCCCTCATTGTGGTGGCTAGTTCTACTTATATAGGCCCTGGTCCTCTCCCCAAATATTGAGCGGGAAGGGAGCCAACAACAGCCAATTCGAAAGGAGACAACTAGTACAAGTTATCCTGACAAAAGGTGGTCTTCGCCTGCCAAAGGCTCCGATGATGACGCCATCTTGGGCTCCATGGTGACCTCCGTCCTACCGCCCTTCTGGTCTTGGTCTCGTTTGCACCAATATGGAATCCTTTACTTGATGCCTCCGTACTCCGCGCCTACGCTTTCCCCCTTGGCACCAAAGAGGAAACAAGGACACTGTGCGCTCGCGCCCGCCTGGCGCCATCCTGGTCTCGATCGTCATGGCTCACACCACGCGGACCTCGCGAGGTTTGCCCTGCCTTGATCTCTCCGCCCCTCGTGAGCCTGCCTGGCGACGCTGCTCCTGAGGAGGTCGTGTGTCGTCTGCCTCGTGAGGCTTGGCCCCTCGCGAGGGTCTTGAATGCCTTGTTGATGAAGATGGGCCCAGACCTGCCAGCCCAGCCATGCCGTGGGCCGCAGGGAGGCAAGTCTGGGGACCCCCGTTCCGAGGACGCCGACAGTAGCCCCCGGGCCCAAGGCGCGCTCGGGCTTGGCTTCGAGGCGAAGCCAAAGGGTCAAGCGCAGAGCGCCGCGGGCCCCCAAAGCCTGCGGCCTTGCTTGACGCGTGGCGATTGATTGGACGTGGGCGTCTCCGCTTCCCCATGCTGCCTCAGCAACTGCCCGACTTGACGAGTCCCTGTGACATGCAAGGAAAGTCATCATTACCTGTGATCATGGGGGTGTTGGTTGGCCTTCTCCTGTTATAAATGGGGAGGGGGACAGAGCCCCTGTCGCCCATCTCTTCCCATTCCGCTCGCTTCTTCTTCCTCTGTTCCACCACTGACTCCAATGGCGCCGTCGAAGAGGTTGTCCGTCGCAGAGAAAGGAAGGGCCCCTTGCGAAGGGCCCGGCTCCCCGGCGCCCAAACGGGGGCGTGGCCGCCCCCGCAAGCACACCACGACTCCCGCCATGGCCCTCTACTCCCAGGGTGGCACCGCTGCGCGTGGCGGGGGTCGATCCAGTCATGGTAGCCCCATCGATGAGGGGAGACGTGTCGTGGTCGCACGACCTCCCCGGCCACGCTTCCACTCGGCAGAGGTGCTGCCGGAGTTCGTTCTCTGGACGGTGGATCCGGCCGGCAACTGGCTCCAGCTTCCGCGCTTCTTCGTCAATGAGCTGTCGGCCCCTGGTCCAGGCGGGCTCTAGCTGCAGGCGGACGGTTGCTGCAGCAGGGCCTCCTGGGTCACGGTTGAAGTCTCCGCTGCGGGCAACATAGCTCTGGCTCGCGGTTGGCAGACGTTCGCCCACGCCCGCGGGCTGGGCAAGCGGTGCACCCTCCACTTCAGGTATGATGGTGATGCAACCCTCTACGTGAGGGCATTTGGGGAAGATGGTTGCCGTGCCAGGTGCTGCCCCGAGACGAACGACGGCGAGGAGGTGTTCGGTCTCAGTGATGGACGCGACGAGGGTGAGCCCGCTGGCCGCGCCTCGTCCCTCTATGATGGCTCTTCTCTTGGCGAAAGCTCCAGCAGTGGTGGCTACGACCAGCCGCCTCGCCGCCGTGCCCGCTTCGAAGGTGGTAGCGGGTCGTCTCGTCGCCACGCCTCCGTGAAGCGCGAGGAGGGGTCCGGCTGAGCTCGGGATGTCGCTGGAGACCTGCCCCCGTGGTTCTTTGCAACGCCGCTTTTGTTTTGTTCCTCCTTTCTTTCCTGCATCAAAATGAAACCAGTATGGGCCCGGAGGAGCGTGTATTGAACTGTGATTCCTCAGTCATTATGCTATGCTTGTTACTCCTATGTTGTGTTGTTATTCCGTGCGGAGATATCTTAGCCTAGTGCATTTGGGGTAGCCTCTTCTTCATGCGACACTTGTCTCCTCGTGCCCGTCTTGGCTTAGTGGTTGCTCAAGAACTGCAAAAAACTTGTTAGGAAGCTCGCTAGGAGACTTATCGTTCACCCGAGCGTTGACCCAGTGCTTTATATTGCGGTACCCATGGGGCATGGATTAGGAGAGATGTGCCGGTGGCGGGCTCGAACGAGGGTACCTCACGAGAAGGCAGAACGAAGGCAGAGAGAAGGACCAACGCGGGAAGAAGAAACCCTCGCGAAGGCACCAGCCTAGCCCCTTCGCGAGGTATATGAGAGAGAGAGCACAAGCGAACTGGATTCAGAAAAGGCAGCAGAAGGCGACGAAACCAAATCATCAAGGGTCACCAAAAGCAAACTTCGATTAAGAGAAGACGAGCCAACTATGGAAAGCAAATGAAAAGCCGTGTCCGGCACCTAGTCTAGTCTTCGACATCTTCTCACCAGCGTGGAGCTAAGTGCTGCCACTAGGTGTGGGAGGGAGCCCCCGAGGCCCGAGGGCGGCTCTCCGGAGACTCCGGGGCGTGTACAGCCCCACTCATTATTACGTGAGAATGTCACGGGCGGTGATTCTTCATAGGGACCGGGCCTTCTTTACAGGCACTGGCCTTTATTCACAGGTACCGGTCCTTCTTCACAGGCACTGGGCCTTTCTTCACAGGCACCGGGCCTTCTTCACAGGCACTGGGCCTTTCTTCACAGGCACCGAGCCTTCTTCACAGGCACTGGGCCTTTCTTCATAGGCACTGGGCCTTGCTTCGTGGGTAGAACTTCCGGAGGTGTTGGATGTTCCAGGTGTTCTGGATGGGCACCCCGTCCCGCGTCTCCAGGCGCGGGGCGCCAGGCCTGGAGATATGGACGACCCTGAACGGGCCCTCCCACATGGGTGAGAGCTTGTGCAACCTCTCCCTGGAGAGGACCCGCCTTAGGACGAGGTCGCCTACCTCAAGCGTCCTGGAGCTGATGTTGCGGCAGTGGTACCGCCGCAGCTCCTGCTGGTACCTTGCCACCCTCAGTGCAGCTTCGTGGTGTCGTTCCTCCCCCCAGTATGAGGTCTATCCCCCGCGTGGCGTCCTACTGCGTTTCATCAAACGCCAGGACCCGTGCGGAGCGATGCTTGACCTCGTGAGGGAGAAACACTTCGGCTCCATAGTCAAGGAAGAATGGGGTCTCGCCCGTCAGCTTCATGGCGGTGGTGCGGATGGACCACAACACGGACTAGAGCTCGTCGTGCTAGCCCCTACCACAGGCCTCGAGCTTCTTCTTGAAGGTCCTGGTCTTGAGGCCTCTCAGGACCTCCACGTTGGCGCGTTCATCCTGGCCATTGCTCCTGGGGTCCGCCATCGAAGCGTAGCAGATCTGCGTTCCAAGGTTAGCCCAGTATGTTTTGAAGAGGTTACTAGTGAACTGCGAGCCGTTGTCGGTGATGATGCGGTTGGGGACCCCGAAATGACTCACGAGGCCCTTGATGGATTTAGCCGTGGAACCGGCTGGGATGGTGCGGACGGCTTCCAGTTCCGCCCACTTGGTGAACTTGTCAATGGCGACGTAGAGGTAGAGGTAGCCCCCTGGTGCTCGAGGGAATGGGCCCAAGATATCCAGCCCCCAGACCGTGAACGGCCACGTGAGCGGTATAGTCTGTAGGCCCTGAGCGCGATGATGGATCTGCTTGGCGTGGAACTGGCAAGCTTCGCAGGACTTCACCAGCTCAGCTGCGTCGTTGAGCGTCGTGGGCCAGTAGAATCCAATGCGGAACACCCTGCCGACGAGAGTCTGTGACGACGAGTGGTGTTCGCAGTCCCCACCATGTATGTCAATCAGCAACTCCTTCCCCTGGTCCCTAGAAATGCAACGCAACGAAACATCATTCGGTCGCTTCTTGTACAACTCACCATCCTGGATGCAGTACGTCGTGGCTTGTCGGGCTACGTGCTCTGTGTCCTCCTTCTCTGGTAGTGCCCCTTGCATCAGATATTCCTTGAATTCCTTGGTCCAACACCCCTCTTGAGGCTGGAGCACCAAGAGCAAGCGAGCCACTGAGATTGGGCCACAAGCTGGGGCTCCCGTGGCTGGCGGTTGTGGGAGCTCCTCCCGAGGCCGTTCTTTCAAGCCTTTCAACCAATCAATGCGACCTCATAGGGCAGCTTTTGCTAAAACTCGAGCAGTTTCTTGAAAAACTTGCTTCAGATATGAAACTTTGGGTATTCAGGGAAGCCCTTGTTATTCCCAATAAGATTGCCCGATAATAGATCGATTCATCCAAAGCTCGTCCTGCTCGTTCCGCTCGCAATAGTCCGATTAATTCCCCAGGCGAAAAAACATTAGACATTCCATCTTCGGAAACCCGCACTTTTGATGTTACTTGGCATGTCATGCTTGAAAGTGGTGGCGTCGCTGACAACTTGAAGAGCCGCTCCTCGCAGACGCCAGGCTCTTGGGGCTGCCGCTTGGATGCCCTCCTGGCGATGTCGTCGGCTTCCTTGTTGGTGCCACGGGGCACATGCTGCACCTCCATGCCTAGGAACTGCTTTTCCATCTTACGTACTTCCGCGAGGTACGCCTCCATGTGCTCCTCCTTTGGCTCGTATACTTTGTTGGAGAAGTTGACGAGGAGCTGTGAGTCGCCCCTAACAGTGAGGCGCTTCACCCCTAGAGCTGCCGCGGCCTTCAGGCCAGCTATGAGGCCTTCGTATTCCGCGATGTTGTTGGAGACCTTCTCGCCCTGCTAAAAGCAGAGCTGCACCATGTAATAGAGCTTGTCCTGCGTGGGTGAGATGAGCACTGCTCCAGCCCCCGCGCCCTGGTGCGCGAAGGCACCATCGAAATACATGACCCATCCGTCTTGCACCTCACTTCCTGGCGAGGTGGACCGGTCCTCGCCTGCTTCCAGTGTCGGGGCATCCGTCCATTCCGCCATGAAGTCAGCGAGTGCGGCTCCCTTGATGACCCTGGTGGTGCTGAACTCCAACTGGAATGCGTGTCGCTCGATGTTCCACTCAGCAACCCTTCCAACAGAGTTGGGGCTCTTGAGCACCCTCTCCAACGTGTAGGCCGAGATGACCTTGATGGGGTGGCCTTGGAAGTAGTGTCGTAACTTGCGCGAGGCCACCAGGAGCGCGAGCAGGAGCTTCTGAGGCATGGGATAACGTGCCCTTGCGTCCCGTAGCACCGTGCTGACGAAGTACACCGGGTGCTCGACGAGGACCGGCGTGTTGGTGAGGCTCGCATCTTGCGCAAGCTAGGGTGCCTCCTGAGGTGGTGGGACCTCTAGCGCCTATTTGCTTGCGGGGATCTCTACGGTGTCATCCTGCCGAGCTTGCTCTTCTATTGCTGCCGCTATGGATCTTGCTGCGCCTTCCTGATCTTGTGTCATCTCAGCTGGCGACGTAGCTTGGCGCAGCGCACTCTTGGCCTGGTGCTCCTCCCAAACAGCCACTAGCGCAGCGCTGGCGGAGTATGGGGTGGCGGCAAGATAGAGTACCATGGGCTCGAGAGGCAGTGGCGCCACCAATACCAGTGGGCTGGTCAGGTATCTCTTGAGGTCTTGGAAGGCCCGGTCGGCCTCCGGAGTCCACTCGAACGGGCCCTTCTTCTTCATCAGCTTGAAAAAGGGTAAGACGCGCTCTCCCAGCTTGGAGATGAAGCGCCCCAATGCAGTCACCCAACCAGCCAACTTCTGCATTTCCTTGAGGTCCTGCGGCGGGCTCATGCCTTCAATGGCCTTGGTCTTCTCCGGATTCGCCTCGATCCCTCTCTGCGACACGAGGAATCCTAGCAGCTTGCCGGAAGGAACACCGAACACACACTTCTCTGGGTTAAGCCGCAGGTTTACCTGGCGCAGGCTCTCGTAGGTTTCCTCTAGGTCTTGGATCAAGGTTCTCGCCTCCCAAGATTTCACCACAATGTCATCGACGTAGGCCTTCGTGTTCCTCCCGAGCTGCCGCCCTAAAGCGATGTGCATCAGCCACTGAAAGGTCACACCCGCGTTGCGCAGTCTGAAGGGCATACAGGTGTAGCAGTACACCCCACATGGGGTCAGGAAGGCTGTCTTCTCTACATCTTTTTACCGCCATCTTGATTTGGTGATGCCCTGAGAACGCATCCAGGAAGCATAGTAGGTCACACTCAGCGGGGGGGTGGGGGGTGACGATCTGGTCGATGTGCGGGAGAGGGAACGGATCTTGAGGGCACGCCTTGTTGAGGTTAGTGAAGTCGACACACATTCACTCCTTCCCGCCTTTCTTCGGCACCATGACTAGGTTCGCCAGCCATTCGGGGTACCTGACCTCACGAACGGCTCCCGCCGCCTCCAACTTGCAGGTCTCTTGGATGATGAAGGCCTGCTTCTCCGTGGACTGCCGCCTTGCTCGCGGCTTCACAGGGCGCACATTGGGGCACACCCTCAGGTGGTGCTAAATCACCTCTCTCGGGACCCCCACCAGCTGATTGGGCTCCCACGCAAATATGTCCTTGTTCGTGCGCAAGAACTTCACCAATGCTTCTGGGGTTAAGGCCGGCGCCTATGGTGAAGGTGGCTCCTGAGGAGCCGTCCTCGTCGACCGACACCTGCTTTGTCTCTGTCTTGTCTTGGGTGAACATCTGTTTCTTCTTGGTCGGCGCGGCCTCCTTGGCCTCGGGGGCACCGGTGCCGACGGGCTGCACCGCCGCAACGGTCCTGAAGGAAAGTTTGAGCGCCGTCATGACCTCCTTAGTGTCCTCCTTGATGGTGAGGACACCCTTGCTTCCTGGCATTTTCATGAGATTGTAGGCTGGGTGAGTTGCCGCCATGAACTGGGCCAGGGCTGGGTACCCAAGGATGGCGTTGTACGGGAGGCCGATACGGGCGATGTCGAAGTCGACCAGCTCAGTGCGGTAGTTGTCGCACGTGCCAAAGGTGACGGGAAGGCGGATCTGCCCCAGGGAGCGGGCAGAGCCACCACCAACTCCTGAGAAAGGCTTGCTGAGGCTGAGCCGTTCGAGCGGCACATGAAGCAGGCTGAAGGCCACCATGGAGAGCAAGTTGAGGCATGCGCCGCCGTCGATGAGGGTCTTGGTGACGGCCATGTTGCAGATGGTGGGCGCGCAGAGCATCAGAAGCATGCCCAAGCCGGTGGTCGTGACGGGGTGGTCTTTTGAGCTGAACGTGAGGTCGGCCTCGGGCACGGCCCAGCCCGGCAAAGCCCCCGAGCGCGTGGAAGAGGCGCCGATCTGGCGGAGGAACGGCTTGATGTGGCGCTCTAAAGGTGGCGCATGTGAGACGCCTAGCAGGGCCGCGACCGCGTGGTGTGCCTGTGCAGCGTAGCGCAGTGAAGAGGTCGTGGAGCTCCTCCCAATATGCCACCATGGATCCGGGAAGGTTGAGCAGCCAGGCGCGCGGCTCACCGGCGAGGGCCATGGGAAGCTAGTTGGCCATGACCTGGTCGTCTCCCCCGGCTTCGAGGACGGCCTCCTCGTACGCCAGCAGGAAAGCCGGCAGGTCCGCTGCACCGTCGTAGCGCGGCGGCATCTCCGTCTTGAACTTGCGCGGCCACTACACCTGCCTCAGGGCGGGGGCCAAGGCTCGGAGCCCCCCACCCCCGTCGTCAACGCTGGCCGTTGGAGTCGGTGGCAGGGCACCTACCATGGGGCGGAGCGCAGATCGACAAAAGAGAAGCTACGGCACACACCTACCTGGTGATGAGGACATAGACCTGGGGTAGGGTAATAGGCCTGACCTATACATCCTACCTAAGGTCCTTGCCCTCGAAGCAAAGAAGTTCAAGAGTAAACAAGGTGGACCCCATAAAGGCGTCGAGCGCAATCCACTCGACCTACCATTCACTCGGAGACTACTTCTTCTTTGAGTCACTCGACTATTCAACCACTCGACCATGTAAAAGACCACTCGACGTACAAGAAGACCTAAAGCCGTTCTGCACAGCAACGATCGGGCATTTACTCATATATTTAATGATCATTTGTACCATTTTATTACAGACGTTACCTGTAACGCTCTCTCTTTATGAACATTGAACCCTGTGTAACGGGGGGAGCTGGGGTCCTGGCGCACTCTATATAAGCCACCCCCTCCTCTGGGACAAGGGTTCGCACCCCCTGTAACTGACACGCATATAATCCAGTCGACCGCCTCCGGGCTCCGAGATGTAGGGTTGTTACTTCCTCTGAGAAGGGCCTGAACTCGTAAAACTCGCATGTACAACTCCTCCATAGCTAGGATCTTGCCTCTACATTCCTACCCCCATTCTATTGTCAGACTTAGAACCACGACAATTGGCGCCCATCGTGGGGCAGGTGTCTTAGCGACTTGTTGGAGAAGTTGCGATTTTTCCAATCCCCATCAACATGGTTTCAGGCAGAGGTTTGGCCGAGGGCCGCGAGATCCGCCTCGGTGCGCTCGTATTCGTCACCGACGACTCCGCTTGGCTCCAAGAAGCGCCACTCGACGTCGAGGCGCTCCCCGTCCGTGGGGCAACGCACTTTCGCGCGTGCGTCCATGGCGTCCTCCTACGGCAGTCGCCGACTCAGTATCGGTCGGCTCCTGTGCTGACCTCCCTCCCTGCAGCCCGCCGGAGCAAACGTTCCAGTCGATCGAGGCTTCAGCGGTGGATGAGGCATGCGGTGGCTCGTCAGTCGGCCACCCCCCAAGTCGCCGAAATCGAGCCCGATGAAACTCTCTATGGCTTGTTTGACTGGCTCCGTAGAGACTGCATCTGAGTGCGACAGCAGCAACCCCGCGGCGGAAGGTTTGATGGTCAATGGACCACGCAGTCCTCCTGGCTTCACCCATGAAGACGGAGGCGATGGGGGCGGCAATCCGTCGCGTGTTCACGAAGAGTACTGCCCCGAACCCCTCTCTTCATAGCGGAGGGAAGAACTTCGCCGCCGGAACATGGATGCGCTTCACACTCCTATCGTTGGAGAAACCCCTGAGGCCCAGGCCTTGAAGGAGGCGCGCCTGGCCAACTTGGCTGAGTGCACTCGACTGGAGAACCTCCAGCGTGCACTCAATGAGCGAGATTAAACATGATAGAGGCGAGGGTCCCGATCTTTCGATGAGATAATAACTATCGATTTGGTGGAGACGACTTTGACGATCCGACTACAAACATGCACGACGTTGCGCCTTAGCAATCGCTAAACCAATCTCCTGAGGTTACTGACGATGCTGGAAGCACGGTCAGCCTAACCACGAAGGTCTATTCCTGCAAGCAATCAAAGAACGAGAAAGAATATGATAAAGCAATCTGAATATTGCAAATATATATGAAGTATTGATAATGGTGGGGATCCGGAAGTTGTCTTGGTCTGGTCGTTGGACACAAACGAAGTACATGGAGTTGCAATGGCTAACTTTTAACTAAACAAATCCCAAAGTCTAAACGATGCCCTAAGGGCTGTATATATATGGAGGAAGAGGGGGGGATTTCGTGGCCCTTGAGGGTGGGGTCCGAAACCAACCCTAACTCTTGTTTCCCCACACATACGGACTCTAAAAATAGTCTATACTTAAGTATTTCGAAATTACATAGGCCTGGCCCATTAATAAGGTGACGCAGCACATAGAATAGCCTATGGACGAATATTATGAAGTGGCATCTTGTATATTTCGTCCAAGGCTTCATGCACTCCTTATGGCGGCTTCAAAGTCCTGAAATCATCACTTGTAACTCCGTTCTTGATCCCCTTGCGCATGCCATCAACTCCATGCGTGTTCTTGCTCCAATGTTCATCCTTCTCCAAGCTAGGCCCTTCATTTGTAAGCAAAACAAATGTATCCAATTTAGGCAACATCATAATCTCATGAACATTAGAATCATTACCAAGAAACGAAAGTACTTGGTAATTTAATTGGCGTGCGCGAGCTCTAGTAATTGGTCCAGTATATGTAACAGTAGGGGCTATGGGTGTAACAATGGTATTGATGTCCTCATCATCCTCCCCTTCTTGAAATGAAGTCGTCCTCGATGGAAGCGCATCTTCCTCACGCAAATAAGGCTTCAAATCTGCAATGTTAAAAGTGGGACTAACCCCAAAATTTACAGGTAGCTCAAGTTTATATGCATTATCATTTATTTTCTCTAACACCTTAAAAGGACCATCAGCACGTGGCATTAGCTTTGATTTGCGCAAATTAGGAAATCTATCTTCACGCAAATGTAACCAAACAAGATCTCCAGGCGCAAACACAACATGTTTTCTACCCTTATCTTCAGCAAATTTATATTTAGCATTCATACGCTCAATGTTTTCCTTAGTTAACTCATGCATTTTTAAAATCAATTCAGAACGTTCTTTAGCATCAAAATTAACCTTCTCTGAAGATGGAAGAGGCAACAAATCAATAGGTGCACGAGGTAGAAAACCATACACAATTTCAAAAGGGCACATCTTAGTAGTAGAATGCAATGAACGATTATAAGCAAATTCAATATGAGGCAAGCATTCTTCCCACATTTTCTTGTTATTCTTCAAAACAACCCTAAGCATAGTAGACAATGTTCTATTGACTACTTCAGTTTGTCCATCAGTTTGGGGGTGACAAGTAGTACTAAAAAGCAGCTTAGTCCCCAACTTAGCCCATAAACATCTCCAAAAGTGGCTAAGAAATTTAGTATCACGATCTGAAATAATAGTATTTGGCACACCATGTAAGCGAATAATTTCACGAAAGAACAAATCAGCAACATTAACAGCATCATCGCTTTTATGACATGGTATAAAGTGTGCCATTTTCGAGAACCTATCCACGACAACAAATATGCATCTCTCCCCTTCTTTGTTCGAGGTAAACCTAAAACAAAGTCCATAGATATATCCTCCCAAGGAACACTAGGTACAGGCAAAGGCATATATAAACCATGAGGATTGAGTCGTGACTTAGCTCTTTGACATGTAGTGCAGCGAGCAACAAAACCCTCAACATCCCGTCTCATCTTTGGCCAAAAGAAATGTGTAGCAAGTATATCCTTCGTCTTCTTGACGCCAAAGTGTCCCATTAATCCTCCTCCATGCGCCTCCTACAACAACAAAAGACGAACGGAGCTAGCTGGAATGCATAGCTTGTTAGCACGAAACACAAATCCATCGTTAAGAACGAACTTGTTCCAAGTTCTCCCTTCCTTACAATTCTGCAATACATCTTTAAATTCAGCATCATGAACATATTGATCTTTGATGGTCTCCAAACCAAATATTTTAAAGTCAAGTTGTGAAAGCATAGTATAACGACGAGACAAGGCATCAACAATAACATTTTCTTTACCCTTCTTGTGTTTAATGACATAAGGGAAAGTCTCAATGAATTCAACCCATTTAGCATGTCTACGGTTCAGTTTTGCTTGACTTTTAATGTGTTTCAAAGATTCATGATCAGAATGTATAACAAATTCCTTGGGCCATAAATAATGTTGCCATGTTTCTAAGGTCCGAAAAAGAGCATATAATTCTTTATCATAAGTAGAATAGTTCAGACTAGGCCCACTCAATTTTTCAGAAAAGTACAACAGGTTTTCCATCTTGTAATAACACACCTCCTAATCCAATTCCACTAGCATCACATTCAAGCTCAAAAGTCTTATTGAAATTAGGAAGTTGGAGTAAAGGAGCATGTGTCAACTTATCTTTCAATATCGTGAAGGTTTCTTCCTGTGCGGTACCCCAAACAAAAGGCACATCCTTCTTTGTAAGCTCGTTGAGAGGTGCAGCAATGGTGCTGAAATCTCTCACAAAACGCCTATAGAAACCAGCGAGGCCAAGGAAACTCCTCACTTGTGTGACCGTTTTTGGCTGCGGCCAACTCTCAATAGCTTCAATCTTGGCTTTATCAACTTCAATTCCCTGTGGAGTAACAACATAGCCATGAAAAGATACTCGGTCGGTGCAAAAGGTGCACTTTCCAAGGTTTCCAAACAAACGTGCATCATGTAGAGCAATAAAAACAGCACGTAAATGTTCCAAATGTTCCTCCAAAGATTTGCTATAAATCAATATGTCATCAAAGTAAACTACCACAAATCGTGCAATGAAAGCACGTAAAACTTCGTTCATTAACCTCATGAAAGTACTAGGTGCATTAGTTAACCCAAAAGGCATGACTAACCACTCATATAATCCAAATTTAGTTTTAAATGCTGTTTTCCATTCATCACCCAATTTCATACGAATTTGATGGTATCCACTACGCAAATCAACTTCGGAGAATATTGTAGAGCCACTCAATTCATCAAGCATATAATCTAGCCTAGGAATAGGATGACGATAACGAATAGTAATATTATTAATGCCTCTACAATCAACGCACATACGCGACGTACCATCCTTTTTCGGCACTAAAATGATAGGAACAACACAAGGACTAAGGGATTCGTGTATATAACCTTTGTCGAGCAATTCTTGTACTTGACGCATAATCTCCTTCGTCTCCTCTGGATTGGTACGGTATGGTGCACGGTTGGGTAGCGAAGCACCGGGAATTAAGTCAATTTGATGCTTAATCCCTCGAATAGGTGGTAATCCCGGTGGCACGTCTTGTGGAAAGACGTCAGCGAACTCCTGCAAAATGTTAGTGACAACTTGTTGGCAAAGAGGAAGGCACGTCCTCGAATGAAAATAATGCCTCTTTGCACACAAAAGCATAGCAAACAGAATTGCTAAAATCTAGCTCGTCAATATCAGATTTGGTGGCAAGTAAACATGCACTTTTCAATTTAATTTCAGAAACAACAGTAGATGGTTTATTATTAGGCTTCATTTGGTGCTCAAATTCTTTTTACACAATCTAATTTTCACTCTTATTTGTCTCCTGTTTTGCTTTATTAGCTCTATTAATATCATCTTTCAAAATGGAATCAGGAGTCATAGGATGCAAAGTAATATTTTTACCGTTATGAACAAGAGTATATTGATTGTTTCTACCATGGTGTACAGAATTTTTATCAAATTGCCATGGTCTACCAAGTAATAAGGAACATGCTTGCATAGGTACCACATCACAATCAACATAATCAGCATATGTAGAGACACTAAAATGCACACGGACAGTACGTGTTACCTTAACCTTGCCGCTGTTGTTGAACCATTGGATGTAGTAAGGATGTGGATGTGGTCTTGTGGTGAGAGATAGCTTCTCCACCATCTCCATGCTAGCCAAGTTATTGCAGCTCCCTCCATCTATGATCACGCAAACAGAACGTTCCTTCACAACTCCCTTTGTATGGAACAAATTATGCCTCTGATTTTGCTCAGCTTGTGTAACCTGCACACTCAAAACACGTTGAGCAACTAAACATTCATACCTGTCAGCATGTTCAGCAGCCATGTATTGCGTCTCATGATCAGAATCGTCTCCACCGTGTTCTTCACGTGTAATAAGAGCGAAAGTCTCCTCATCATAGTCACTAGCGGACTCATACCCACCATCCTCAGTAACAATCATCACACGCTTAGATGCGCATTCTCTCGCATAATGACCTCCACCCTTGCAACGTCGACAAATAATATCATGTGTTTGCCCTGTTGATGCCATGGATGAATAAGAGCTCTTTGCAGGCCCAGAAGGTGTGCTCTTGGCAGATAGTGGTGATTGTGCCTGCTTTACTGTATCACGGTTCGAGGTGGCAGCCGACGGAGGCGCCGGTGTAGCAGAACGTGTGGAAGTAGATGATGCACGTGGTGTCCATGATGAAGGTCGACCTACAGAAAAGTTAGTCCGCGCCAATGCCTGTCGATCCTGCACTTCACGTTCAGCTTTACAAGCAAGATGGAATAAACGAGTGATATTAGTATACTCCTTATACTCTAGAATCGTTTGAATCTCTCTATTTAATCCACCCATAAAACGTGCAAGCATAGCTTCATTCTCCTCAACAATACCACATCTAATCATGCCAGTTTGTAATTCCTGATAATATTCTTCTACAGAATTTTTTCCCTGTCTTAAGCGTTGCAATTTTTGAAGTAATTCACGTTGATAATATGGTGGAACCCAACGAGTACGCATAGCAGTTTTCAAAGCATCCCAAGTAGCCGGAATAGGATATAGTCTACAATGCTCAGACCACCAAACACATGCAAAACTAGTGAATGCACAAACAGCAGCAGGAACACGTCTCTCCTCGGGATATTGTAAACATGTAAATCGTTGTTCAGTTTCTAACTCCCAAGTAAGATATATATCAGGAACATATCTACCCTCAAATGGTGGAATATTCAATTTTAGTTTAGGGAGATGGTCATGATCTCGTACCTGAGGGTGAGCCCTACCATTGCCATTATTTGCATGTGGACGACCTGGTGGTTGCTGTGCTAGTGGTGGCACGTAGTTCTGATTTTGATCAACCTCATCCTCATAATCTCCCACATAATCATCCTCCTCCACATCAGCAGTAGGAGCCACAGAAGTATCAACAGCAGCACCAGCAGTTTGGCCCGACTGAAGAGGGACACGGCTCGCTCGGTGGAGGGCTGTTTCCCGACGTGGAGGTAGTCGATGTTGTTGCTGTTGTTGCAGAGGTGCGGCAGGAGCAGCCGGTGGTGGTGGTGGAAAACGCGAAAGCAATTCAGAAAACTTGTTATCAAGCTTTGTTTCAAACGTCTTCTCCATGCCATCTATCTTCTCCATGGCCTCTTCAAATCTGTTTATCACATCGTGCACCTGTCCACTCATCATTTGCTGAAACGTATCATGAAGCTCCTTGTTCATCAAGTTCTCCCAGTCAGTCTCGTCGGCTTGTGATCCTGGCATGGTTAGCAGCAATAGAAACACACAAGAATGTGATCCTACAGACTACTAACAAGTGGTGGTGGTGGCGGGTGTCACAAATCCGTCAAGCAAATCTCAAATTCTTACCTGTTCTTACCCAGCAGCAGGCGGTGATCGGCAACCGTGGTAGTCAAAACTCTCAAAAGCTTGGATAGAGCGATTGCCAGGGAGAATCAAACGCACGACGTAGATGTATATGGAGCTGGGAAGGCTTATAGTATGGTAGCAAAAAGGGTCAGCAATAATCAATTCAGAGATGCAAAGTTGAATAAACGCTCAACGACGGTACTGTGCTGGTCCTAGGCTAGACCGTGCTAGAGACGCGAGCCTAGAACACTAACAAAATCACGGCGCTGCACGAAAATAAGGGAAAAGCACACTCTGGAACTCTTTTTTTTTGCTCTTTTTTTGCGCCCCTTTTTTTGCGCTCCTCTTTTTTTTGGCGAAAAATCACTATAATGGCGAGTGTCTCAAAACTCTTCCCTCGTCAAACTGATAGGATGGGCACGAAAAAAAATCACTTTTTTTCCGGAAATCAGGGCAGCGACGACGAAAAAGTGCGACAAAAAATCACTATGATGGCACGTGGCTCAAAAGACTCAGAAAAGCCTAAAAATAGGATAGGGAAAAAAATTTGCCCATGAAAATTTTGGCCTAAAAACTTCCCGGGGGTCTCCAGACTCTTTTTTCCGAGACCTATGCAGGCAAGGAAACACGAATCAGAAATTAGATTGATCTCAAGAACAAACCTAATATGAGAAGAACTCGGATTGGTGGTGGATATATGGTTGTGGTATATGGCAGCGGTGGTGGTATATGGTAGCGGTGGTGGTATATGGATATGGATTGGTGGTGGTATATGGATATGGATTCAGAGCGGTGGCGGATAAGCAAAAGTGGTAGATGGGCGATGATGATGGTGCGGCGGCGGCGGCGTGACAACTTATGACCAGAACTCGAAACTCTAAAAGACTAGACTCTAAGACCAGCAACTTGACACGACGATGCAACCGCAAATTCAACAAAGCAAAAACCCTAAAAAGATTATGCAAAGGCTCAGATTGGTTCGGATATGACGAACTAACCCTAATTTTTGTTTTCTGGCTTTTTCGTGGACTGTAGGTATGAAGAACAGACTCGATCTAATCTACGAAAAACTGTAAAATCTCACCGAGCAACCTGCAAATCTGATACCACTTGATAGAGGCGAGGGTCCCGATCTTTCGATGAGATGATAACTATCGATTTGGTGGAGACGACTTTGACGATCCGACTACAAACGTGCATGACGTTGCGCCTTAGCAATCGCTAAACCAATCTCCTGAGGTTACTGACGATGCTGGAAGCACGGTCAGCCTAACCACGAAGGTCTATTCCTGCAAGCAATCGAAGAACGAGCAAGAATATGATAAAGCAATCTGAATATTGCAAATATATATGAAGTATTGATAATGGTGGGGATCCGGAAGCGGTCTTGGTCTGGTCGTTGGACACAAACGAAGTACACGAAGTTGCAATGGCTAACTTTTAACTTTTAACTTCTAAACGACGCCCTAAGGGCTGTATATATGGAGGAAGAGGGGGGAATTTCGTGGCCCTTGAGGGTGGGGTCCGAAACCAACCCTAACTCTTGTTTCCCCACACATACGGACTCTAAAAATAGCCTATACTTAAGTATTTCGAAATTACATGGGCCTGGCCCATTAATAAGGTGACGCAGCACCTAGAATAGCCTATGGACGAATATTATGAAGTGGCATCTTGTATATTTCGTCCAAGGCTTCATGCACTCCTTATGGCGGCTTCAAAGTCCTGAAATCATCACTTGTAACTCCATTCTTGATCCCCTTGCGCATGCCATCAACTCCATGCGTGTTCTTGCTCCAATGTTCATCCTTCTCCAAGCTAGGCTCTTCATTTGTAAGAAAAACAAATGTATCCAATTTAGGCAGCATCATAATCTCATGAACATTAGAATCATTACCAAGAAACGAAAGTACCTGGTAATTTAATTGGCGTGCGCGAGCTCTAGTAATTGGTCCAGTATATGTAACAGTAGGGGTTGTGGGTGTAACAATGGTATTGATGTCCTCATCAAAACACATAGCTACTGGTACAAACCCTCAGCCCCGAGGGTGGACTACTCCCTCCTCATTGTGGTGGCCGCTGGGATGATGAAGATGGCCACCGGTGATGATCTCCCCCTCCGGCGGAGTGCCGGGATGGGGTCTAGATTGGTTTTCAGTGGCTACAGAGCCTTGCGGCGGTGGAACTTCTGATCTAGGTTAACCCTGAGGATTTTCAGAAAATTTGGTAATTTTTAGGGTAAAGAGGGGGTGCGGGAGGCCACCGAGGTGGGCACAACCCACCTGGGTGCGCCCTGGTGGGTTGTGCCCCCCTCGGGGCACCCCCCAGGTGTTGCTTTGGCCGATTGGTGATCTTCTGGTCCATAAAAAATCCACAAAAGGTTTCGTGGTGTTTCGACTCCGTTTGATATTGATTTCCTGTGATGTAAAAAACATGCAAAAACACCAACTGGCACTTGGCACTTTGTCAATAGGTTAGTCCCAAAAAATGATATAGAATGATTACAAAACATCCAAGAATGATAATATAATAGCATGGAACAATCAAAAATTATAGATACGTTGGAGACGTATCACTGCAGAATTAGTAAACCTCTAGAGGTTTTCGTGCCCGTGAGCTCGTCTGATAGCGTCGCGCCCGGATGAAGACGCCAAGGGCCAGGACACCGAGGCTTTGGTGAGGTGTGTTCGCGGGTGGGCCCGAGTGCACACACCTGCCCAGCCCCCGTGCGCGCGATGCGCGAGGAAGAGCGACGGGCAACTGCCACCTCCCCTAGGGCAAGACTTGGAAGAGCGAACAATGCAAGGATAACAATTTCCCAACCCTCAAAAAAGGAGACGTGAAAACTTCAAATCCATTCTAGAAGTTGCAAACCAGCTACCGAAAGCAAGCAAAAGAATAGCCGCGTCTGGCACCTATACTAGTCTTCTTGTCTTCCCACCAACACGGAGCAAGGGGCCTCCACTAGGATGTGGGTGGGAGCCCCTGTGAGGCCCAGGGGCAGCACTTAGGAGACTTAGGGGCGTGTACAGCCCCAACTCATTATTACATGAGAGTGTCACGAGTGGAAACCTTGATCACAGATAGAACTTCTAGAGATGCTGGATGTTCCATGCATTCTGGATGGGGACCCCGTCCTGTGTCTCCCGGCGCACAACAGCAGGCCTGGAGACACGGGAGATCCTGAACAGGCCCTCCCACATGTGCGAGAGCTTGTGAAGTCCCTCCCTGGAGAGCTCCTGCCTCAGGACGAGGTCACCCACCACGAGGGTCCTCGAGCGGACGCTACAGCAGCGATACCGCCGCAACGTCTACTGGTACCTCGCTGCACGGAGCGAGGCTTGGCGGTGGCGCTCCTCCCCTAGCTCGAGGTCCATCCCCTGTGAGGCGTCCTGGCGTGCCTTGTTGAATGCCAAGACCTGCAAGGAGTGATGCTTGACCTCGTGAGGGAGGACCGCCTCGGCTCCGTAGATGAGGAAGAAGGGAGTCTCGCGTGTGGGGTTGGTCGCGGTGTTGCGGATGGACCACAGCACAGACTAGAGCTCATCGAGCCAGCCCCTGTCGTAGGCCTCGAGTTTATTCTTGAAGCTCCTCGCCTTGAGGCCCCTCAGGACCTTCACGTTGGCATGCTCTGCCTGACCAAAGCATAGCATATATATCTGCGTTCCAAGGTTAGCACAATATGTTTTGAAAAGGTTGCTCGTGAATTGAGAGCCATTGTCGGTGATGATGTGGTTGAGGACCCTGAAACGGCTCACGAGGCCCTTGATGAACTTGATGGCCGAGCCAGCTGGGATGGTGCGCACGGGCTCCACCTCAGCCCATATGGTAAACTTGTCGATGGCGACGTAGA
>NC_041382.1:374123731-374132387 GCF_002162155.2 Triticum dicoccoides
ATATCCATCCCCTAGACCACGAACGGCCACGAGAGCGGGATGGTCTGGAGGCCCTGAGCGGGCTGGCGGATCTGCTTGGCATGTAACTAACATGCCTCACAAGACCTCACCAGCTCAGTGGCATCATTAAGCGTTGTGGGCCGGTAGAATCTGATGCAGAACGCCTTGCCCACGAGGGTGCGTGATGAGGAGTGATGCCCGCGGTCCCCACCATGTATGTCGGCCAGCAGCTCACGCCCCTGCTCCTTGGAGATGCACTGGAGAGAGACGTCATTTGGGCACCTTCGGTAGAGCTTGTCGTCCCGGACGCAATACGTGGTGGCCTGGCGGGCCACGCATTCTGCATCCTCCTCCTTCTCTGGCAAGGTGCCTCGGAGCAGGTACGCCTTGAGCTATTCGGTCCAGCACCCCTCCTATGGTTCGAGTGCGAGAAGCAGGCGGGCCCCCGAGGTCGGGACGCAACCTAGGGTGCCTAAGGAGGGTGCCATGGGAGGCTCCTCTCAAAGCAGTGTTGGTCCTGTAGTGGGGGGAGCTATTGATGGCTTGAAGAGACGTTCCTCGAAAACGCTAGGCTCTTGGCGATGTCGGCTGCCTCCTTGTTCGTGCGACGCGGTACGTGCTCCAATTCCAAACCCAAGAATCGTTTCTTAATTTTGCGTACCTCCTCAAGGTAGGCCTTGATACGTCTCCAACGTATCTATAATTTTAGATTGTTCCATGCTATTATATTATCTGTTTTAGATGTTTAATGGGCTTTATTATGCACTTTTATATTATTTTTGGGACTAACCTATTAACCGAAGGCCCAGGGCAAATTGCTGTTTTTGGCCTATTTCAGTGTTTCGCAGAAAAGGAATATCAAACAGAATCCTAACAGAATAAAACCTTCGCAAGGATCTTTTGTGGAACAAACACAATACAGGAGACTTGGAGTGGAGGTCAAGGAAGCAACAAGGCGGCCAGGAGATAGGGCAGCGCGTCCAGGGGGGCAGGTGTGCCCCCACCCTCGTGGGCCCCCTGTAGCTCCACCGACCTACTTCTTTCGCCTATATATGCTCTTATGACCTAAAAACATCCAGGAGAACCACGAAACCACTTTCCACCGCCGCAACCTTCTGTACCCGTGAGATCCCATCTCGGGACCTTTTCCAGCGATCTGCCGGAGGGGGATTCGACAACAGAGGGCTTCTACATCAACACCATAGCCTCTCCGATGATGTGTGAGTAGTTTACCACAGACCTTCGGGTCCATAGTTATTATCTAGATGGCTTCTTCTCTCTCTTTGATCTTCAATACAAAGTTCTCCTCGATTTTCTTGGAGATCTATTCGATGTAATACTTTTTGCAGTGTGTTTGCCGAGATCCGATGAATTGTGGGTTTATGGTCAAGTTTATCCATGAACACTATTTGCTTCTTCTGTGAATTGTTATATGCATGATTTGATATCTTTGCAAGTCTCTTCGAATTATCAGTTTGGTTTGGCCTACTAGATTGATCTTTCTTGCAATGGGAGAAGTGCTTAGCTTTGGATTCAATCTTGCGGTGCTCGATCCCAGTGACAGAAAGGGAACCGACACATATTATATTGTTGCCATCGAGGATAAAAATATCAGTTTTATATCATATTTCTTGAGTTTATCCCTCTACATCATGTCATCTTGCCTAATGCGTTACTCTGTTCTTATGAACTTAATACTCTATATGCATGCTGGATATCGGTCGATGTCTGGAGTAATAGTAGTAGATGCAGAATCGTTTCGGTCTACTTGACATGGACGTGATGCCTATGTTTATGATCGTGCCTAGATATTCTCATAACTATCCGCTTTTCTATCAATTGCTCGACAGTAATTAGTTCGCCCACCATAATATATGCTATCTTGAGAGAAGCCACTAGTGAAACCTATGGCCCCCATGTCTACTTTACATCATATAAGTTTCCGACCTACAATTCTAGTTTACTATTTATTTTGCAATCTTTTACTTTCCAATCTATACAACAAAAATACCAAAAATATTTATCTTATTATCTTTAGCAGATCTCACTTTTGCAAGTGGTCATGAAGGGTTGACAACCCATTTATCGCGTTGGTTGCAAGGTTCTTATTGGTTTGTGCAGGTACTAGGCGATTTGCGTGTAGTCTCCTACTGGATTGATACCTTGGTTCCCAAAAACTAAGGGAAATACTTACGCTACTTTGCTGCATCATCCTTTCCTCTTCAAGGGAAAACCAACACATGCTCAAGAGGTAGCAAGATGGATTTCTAGCGCCGTTGCCGGGGAGATTTGCACCTAGTCAAGTCAAGATTTGATCTCCTGTCAACTAGCCATTTCTCGCGCCATTGCCAGGGAGATCTATGCCAAGTCAAGACATACCAAGTACCCATCACAAACTCTTCTCCCTCGCATTACATTATTTGCCATTCGCCTCTCGTTTTCCTCTCCTCCAATTCTAAAATGATTTTTGAAAACCTTTGCCTTTTCTTCGACTTCTTCCCATATGTATCTTTGTTTGTGTTTCCATGTGCCTTCTATTTGCTTGCATCTTTGCTTGCTAAAAATCTATTGATATGGATCCACTTAAAGTGTTCTACTTGGATCATCTTCGATCCTTATGCGCTCGTGCTGAAACCCCAACTAGCCTAGTTGATGGGGAATTTTTAGATGAGCATGCTCATTTTGTGCATCACCATTTGTATGAAAAGGGAGACTCTTATGGGATCAAATAAACAGATTGATCTGTTATGCTTGGAATCTTTGTAAAATTTATGATTTTACTTGTTGCTCTAAGAACCCTAAAAAACACCTCCCCTACCTATGTGAGTTTAATGACAATGAAATCTTATCTTCTTATGCAAAGGGTGTTTATAGTTACTACGATATCGAACAAATTGAAGAATTTGTTGCTTTTAAGGGTGCTTATGAAGTTGCTTCTTTGATTGAAAAGTATGATATTACTCTCTACAAATCTGAAAATTTTGACATACTTAAATATTTCTATGAAAACTATGCTCATAATGTCTATGTGAAAGAATTTATTGAAAGAATGACCGTTGCTTTGGAAGAAAATAATGATATGCATGAATCTATAGATAATTATGATTCCGATGATTTGATTGAAATATCCCTTGATGAACATGATGCTTGCTATTCTTGTGGCCATCATGCAAATATTTATGAAGATGAATTTGCTAGAGTTTCTTATGTTAAACATGAGATCGTTGCTATTGCACCCATACTTGATAGTTCCTTCGATGAAAAGGATGATTGCAATGATGTTATTGCAAATTCTCTTAATGTCAATTGTGTTAATGATATGCAAAACCTCAAGCTTGGGGATGCTAGTTTTTCTATGACTACTATTTGTTGCAATGATCATGATTGGGGTGATTCTTCTTATGATGTTGAAAATTTATTTAAGCCCCATGATGAATATTAGATTGATAATAATGTTTGCAATAATATTGAGAGTGGGTTTGGAAGAGTGTCAACTTTTGATCCCACATATTTGGAGAATGTTCAATCTTATGAAGTTTTTGATAAAAGTGGGTTTGGAGAGGTCATGACTTTAGCTAATGTTAATCCCACTATTTTGGAAGAGTGCCAACTTCTCATACATGTGGATCGTGTTGAGAATATGTTATGTGATAGCTATATTGTTGAATTTGATTATGATCCTACGTGTAATTATTATGAGAGGAAAATATGGTTGTAGAAATTTTCGTGTCACTAAATTATCTCTCGTTATGTTGAGATTGCTATGGTTTCTTTCCGCTTCTTTGCATATGCTAGTTTTTGCTTGCCTTGATAATTTATTTGCCCATACACTAGTAGAAAAAGGGCTAGTTGTCCCGGTTCGTAAGGGCCTTTTGTCCCGGTTCCTGAACCAGGACTAAAGGGTCGGTACTAATGCCCTGTCCCTTTAGTCCCGGTTCAATCCAGAACCGGGACAAATGGGTCTCCACGTGGCCTATGCGCGGAGCCCAGGCAGGAGGGCCTTTGGTCCCGGTTGGTGGCACCAACCGGGACCAATAGGCATCCACGCCTCAGCATTTCTGTGGCTGGGGTTTTTGTTTTTTTTAAGGGGGGGGGTTGGGGGTTTTGGGGGGTTAATTTAGGTGTTTCATATATTGTATTTGCTAGCTATAATTAATAGAGAGAAGTGTCCTCTCTTATGTCTGTGCTTGGTCGACGCAACGTACTATACATACGTATAGAGAGGACTAGACACGCTAGCTAGCTAGTAAGCAAACGAAGCAAACAGAAGATCGTCATGAACATATATGCATACAGAGAGAAGTGATATCGACCACCTCTCCTTCTCTGAGAGATTGGTCGAACAACAAGTTCTCGTATATCTATCCGACACTACCGGCTACATATATACAATAATTATCTCTTACAAATATAATCTCCGTCTTCAGCGATCACGTGGTCAAGAAAGAATGCCGCCAATTCCTCTTGAATTGCTCGCATGAGAGCTGGTGCTAGGAGTTCATCCCGCTTCCGAAACATCTAATTTTAAGAAGGGGGTCAATACATATATATATATATATATATGAATGAATGAAACTCAACACAAATGATGATAATAAAATAAAATTGTGAATGTTGTTATTTACGCACTTCATATTGTTCGTCAGAGTATCCCCGCTCACAGGTCGTGTGGCGGATGGACTCGCAAACGTAGTATCCACAGAAATCATTCCCTTGTTCCTTCCACAACCACTTTACAAGAAATAGAGGTCAATCAAACTGATAAGCAAGAATGCCAAATGGTATTGATGAAACTAGCACTTGAATCAATAGGAGATGCGCGGAACATGCTACTATAGTACTTACTTTTGGGTGTCTAAATTGCAGCTTCTTCGGGAGTCCCGAAGCTTTTTTGGTGAATTTTTTCCAAACCCTGCCAGACAAAGAAAACAATTACTTGATATATCAGGAAATGAACAAAGTTGCAGATATGGTGGATAATGATCGATTTAACTTACTTCTCGAGCATTTGAGTCATGTCCGCATAGTCCTGGGGATCTTTTCGTCTTGAGTCTAAGACGGTTACTAGTCCCTGCTCAAGCTTAATCTCTAGGAGAATATAGTGGAAACTGCACACGCATGCATAACTCATCAATTACATTAATATAACCTTGACTAATATATAAGGGAAACCGAATACGCACAAGACAGTAACACTCACTTGAAGTTGTAAGGAAAGAGTATTATATCTTTGTTTTCATTTATTACCAACGATCGTAGAAAGTTGGCCTCGGTATCTGCGGCATGAAATTTAACCTGAGTTGCATCTATGATATTTGTGTTAATGAACCCAGTATCATCGATTTGTCGTTTCTTCAATTCGACGATCTTCAATCTTCATAATATAGTGAGGATAATTATAAATACATGCAATGAAAGAGCTGAGCTATATAGAGAGACTTAATGACAGAAGTAGTACTACTTACAGACAGTAGCAGGTGACCGTTGCTTTATCGAGGGCCAATTGATTGAAAAACTGAAAGAACTCCTCAAATGGAACAGGCAATAGATCAATTCCAACGAGGTCATGCTCCTTTTTAACTCTCACATACAAAGTACTCCTCCCCCCAGACTCTCTGCAAATTTTCAAGTACCAATCATGCAATCTTCGCATCATCGTTGATAGAGATCTTTCATCTTTGATGAGAGGCTTCCCGTACTCGTATATTTGTATCTGCACCTCCATGAAATCATAATGTACATCGTCGGGCAGGTAATCTCCAAGATTGCTATAACTGGGCACCATCCTCGGATCATTAGCGACGATGTCGCTAGGCACCTTGAGCGGGGGCACGATTGCTTCGCTTGTTCGCCGAGCTGTGCAATTTGTTTGCCAGCTCATCGTTCTTTCAGCCTTTGATCACTGACAGTACTTCCCGACCGCTCCACTTCGGCAAATTCCTTTCCAATAATGCGCTCATAGTTTCCTTTCGGCGAAGACTTGGGTGGTTTTGTTAGGGCAGCCAGAGTGCGCTTCGCTTTCACCGGATCTACCTTCTCCTCCGAAGGTGGATGTTTCTTTGCTTTCACCCCTTCAAAGAAGTTCCTCACTTCTTCTCGCGCGATCTCGGCGTTCTCCTCCGGGGTCCTCTCATATGGTAACTTCTCTGGAGTCTTCAGAGAAGGACCGAATCTGTATGTCCTCCCGCCTCTGGCTGTACTGCTAGACGCCGGCAGAGCAGACAGAGCGGTTGTCTTCTTTACTTGCTTACGAGGCAGAGGAGAAGGACTATGAAGCGCCGGAGCAGCCGGAGCGGCGGCAGGTCTCTTCCGCCCTTGCTGACGAGGCGGAGAAGGAGGAGGCTGGCTGCTCGGGCGCGCCGGCGCAGGCGGAGAAGGAGGCGGAGTGCCGCCACGCGCCGGAGAAGGAGCCGGCCGAGTGCTCTGATCGTCACTCGCCGGAGGAGGAGGCGGTGGAGGAGCCGGAGTGCCCTGACTCGCCGGAGGAGGAAGAGGAGGCGGAGGCGTCCAGTTCGGAAGGTTGATGAGCTCCTTCCGCCATAGGCATGGAGTCTTCAGAGCAGAACCCAGCCGAGTCTCCCCTTCACCGGTAGGGTGGTCAAGCTGGAGGTCCTCAAATCCCTCCGTTATTTCATCCACCATCACCCTAGCATATCCTTCTGGAAACGGCCGGCAGTGAAAAGTTGCGCCGGGTTCAGTAGGAAAAACAGAGCCAATAGCTGCCTTGACCTTCATATTAATCCATTGCGTCATAAGGTGGCAATTTTGAGACTCCGTGATAGCATCCATGGGATAGCTGGCAGGTGCCATCAAGACATGCTCCGGCTGAAGCAGCTCGGTGGAAGCCACGCTGCTTCTCCGCTGAGATGGTGGGGTAGCTTCGGGGGAAGCTTCGGCAGTTCGTTTGCTGCGATTCGCTTCTCGTTCCTCTATTGCTTGTACCCTTTCTTGCAGCGCCTACATTTGGGTCTGCTGCACTTTTTTCCTCCTCTCCTGGCATTTGTAACCACCTGCGTCCGGAAACCCAACCTTCCATGGAATGGAGCCTAGCGTGCCTCATGTCCGTCCAGGGTGCTCAGGATTCCCGAGGGCCATTGTGAGCTCGTCGTTCTCTCTATCTGGAACGAACGTCCCTTGCTGCGCTGCTTCGATATACTGCTGAAGCTTCTTGACTGGTATGTCCATTTGATCGTTCGTCCAAATGCACTTCCCTGATACAGGGTCCAAGGTTCTGCCAGCCCCGAAGAACCAAGTCCGGCAACGGTCTGACTAGTTAATTGTCTCTGGTTCGATCCCTTTATCAGTCGGATGATTCTCAGTCTTGGCCCACTTAGGCCGGGCTACAAGGTAGCCACCTGACCCCATGCGATGGTGATGCTTCTTCTTCGCAGCATTTTGCTTGTTTGTCGCCGACATCTTCTTACTCTTTTCCGATGTCTTGTGGGCCACAAATGCGGGCCAGTGATCTCTAATCTTCTCATATCTGCCCTTGAATTCTGGTGTCTCTTTATTTTCGACAAAGTTATTCAGCTCTTTCTTCCACCTCCTGAATAGTTCTGCCATCATCTTAAGAGCAAAAGACTTGATTAATTGCTCTTTAACTGGCTTCTCCAGATCATCCTCTTGTGGTAGGGTGAAATTTGACTTCAGCTCAGTCCAAAGATCATTTTTCTCCATATCATTGACATAAGACACCTCAGGGTCTTCTGTAGCCGGCTTTAACCATTGCTGGATGCTGATCGGGATCTTGTCCCTAACCAAAACCCCGCACTGAGCAACAAATGCGCTCTTTGTCCAGAGGGGTTCAATCGGTTGGCCGTCGGGCGCGATTGCTATGATCTCAAACTTTTCATCCGAGCTCAACTTTTTTTCGGGCCTCGTCTCTTTACCGAAGTTGTGCTCGATCCGGAGGGCTAGAAAAAAGAACAAAGACTTAATTAATATGTGTACATACCAAAACAATGAATGCATCAATTAGCTAGTCAACAGAAGCTTAACTAATATATATACCTGGCCGAACTTGGTTTGGTCACCGGAGACGTCATCACTGTCTCCTTCTTGCACCAGTATTGGGTCACCGGACCCATCCTCATGGTCTCCTTCTTGCACCGGCATTAGGTCACCGGAGCCATCATAATCATAGCCAGCTGCTTCCAGACCATCGGTGTCGTTGAGAAACAACGAGCAGACGGCATCACTTCCTCGTGCGATTATGTCCCCCAACAACTCTTCTTGTACTTCGTCTCGGGCAGTGTCCATAGTTTCTACAAATATTTACAACATGGAAATTATTATTCAAACATGACAGATGGATATATTAGTGGCAAACGTAGAACTAATATTAATTAGTGGCCTCGACGCTGCTTCTCTAGGGTTTGGGGTGGCCTCGATGCTGCTTCTCTAGGGTTTGGGGTGGCCTCGACAATGCTTCAAGGATAAAAAAAGAAGAGGAAGAAGAAAAAAAAGGAGAAGAAAGAATAGAGGAGTAAGAACTCCTCTATTCTTTGTTCTCCTCTTTTTGTTCTTCTTCTTCCTCTTTTTTTATCGGGAACGAGGGTCGTCGAGGGTCACCGAGCGGTAGAGGAAACCCTAAATAGCAAGTATCGTGGGTGTGAGATACATGTGGCCGTCGGTGTCGGACACTACATCCACGTCC
>NC_041382.1:374133215-374133949 GCF_002162155.2 Triticum dicoccoides
GACCCTCGTTCCCAATAAAAAAAGAGGAAGAAGAAGAAAAAAAAAGAGGAGAAGAAAGAATAGGAGAAGAACTCCTCTATTCTTTCTTCTCCTCTTTTTTTTCTTCTTCTTCCTCTTTTTTTATCAGGAACGAGGGTCGTCGAGGGTCGCCGAACATGAGAGGAAGAAGAGGATCTCCTCTATTCTTTCTTCTCCTCTTTTTTTCTTCTTCCTCTTCTTTTTTAGCCTTTTCTTCCTCTCATGTTCGATGACCCCCTCTCGACCGTCGACCCCCTGTCGACCCTCATATATAAAACATTTTCTTCCTTCTTCTTCCTTCTATTCCTTCTTCCTAAATATATAAAACTTTTTTTAAAATGAAACTAACCTAACATGTACTAAATCAGAGAACATATATAGATAAAACTTTTCTAATAAAAAAATCTAACTTTTGCATATATGTATTTTTAAAACATCATTACAATTGAAAAAATACATACATATATACCTATATGAACATACATAAAAAACATATATGAACATACATACAAAAACATATATCTAAAAGATACATACATATATATATGTATATATGAAAATCTAAAAACATGTAAAATTAAAAAAATGCACGGCGGCGGCGGGGGCGGCAGACGCGCGGTGCTCACAGAGGAGTCGACGCGTCGGGGCAGGGGACGGCCGGTGAGGGCGCGGGCGAGGGCAACGACGGGCGCGGGCGACGGCGACGACGGGCGCGG
>NC_041382.1:374135482-374171298 GCF_002162155.2 Triticum dicoccoides
TCTTTGTTGCTTTATTTATTTTATTTTGTTTCTATTTACAAAAAAAATACTTATTGTTGCTATTTTTTTTGTTTTCCAGATTTTTTGTTTTGTTTTCTACATTATTTATTTTCTTTTGTTTTTTGCTTTATTTTTTATTTCTTTTTTGCTTTTAGGTCAGCAAAATTATAAACTTTCTGTTAGTGCCATTAGTTTTAGAAAAATTATAAACTTTCTGTTAGTGCCATTAGTTTTCAAATTTGAATAGTTAAAATTTGAATTCTTTGAAATTTGTGTGAATCACAAGTTTTGTGATTAACTTTACTAAAAAATGAACATAGATGCACCTATAGAGAAAATTCAACCTAAATTCATAGTTTTCAAATGAACTCTGAAAAAGTTGGCATAGCATACTCGTGTGTTACAAAGTTGGCATGGTATCATCATAATAGTTGCGGGAGAAAGTCTTCACGTTTTCTTCGCTTGTGTCATTTGCTTATTGCGCCGTAACCATGGATAATCTTCATCGTTTATCAGGATGCTTGGGTCAGCCTTGACACTGACGGGAGGAATTTCATGAAACTTTTCATAATATTCAGACATGTCTGTCTTGTCGTCCACTCCCAGGATGTCCCTTTTTCCTGAAAGAACTATGTGGCGCTTTGGCTCATCGTATGATGTATTCACTTCCTTATCTTTTCTTTTTCTCAGTTTGGTAGACATGTCCTTCACATAGATAACCTGTGCCACATCATTGGCTAGGACGAACGGTTCGTCAGTGTACCCAAGATTTTTCAGATCCACTGTTGTCATTCCGTACTGTGGGTCTACCTGTACCCTGCCGCCTGACAGATTGACCCATTTGCACTTAAACAAAGGGACCTTAAATCATGTCCATAGTCAAGTTCCCATATGTCCACTATGTAACCATAATATGTGTCCTTTCCGCTCTCGGTTGCTGCATCAAAGCGGACACCACTGTTTTGGTTGGTGCTCTTTTGATCTTGGGCGATCGTGTAAAATGTATTCCCATTTATCTCGTATCCTTTGTAAGTCAATACAGTCAAAGATGGTCCCCTGGACAACAAGTACAACTCATCACAAATAGTTTTGTCACCTCTGAGACGTGTTTGCAACCAACTGCTGAAAGTCCTGATGTGCTCACATGTAATGTAGTCGTCGCACTGCTCCGGGTGTTTGGAGCGCAGACTGTTCTTGTGTTCATCGACATACGGGGTCACCAAGGTAGAGTTCTATGGAACTGTGTAGTGTGCTTGAGACCAAGAATATCCGTCCCTGCATATTATTGAGTCACTTCCAAGAGTGCCTTTTCTAGTCAGTCTCCCCTCATACCGCGATTTAGGGAGACCTATCTTCTTAAGGCCAGGAATGAAGTCAACACAAAACCCGATAACATCCTCTGTTTGATGGCCCCATGGAGATACTTCCTTCTGGCCTAGCGCGGTTACAGACATATTTCTTTAGGAGTCCCATGAACCTCTCAAAGGGGAACATATTGTGTAGAAATACGGGCCCCAGGATGACAATCTCGTCGACTAGATGAACTAGGACGTACGTCATGATATTGAAGAAGGATGGTGGGAACACCAGCTCGAAACTGACAAGACATTGCGCCACATCACTCCTTAGCCTTGGTACGATTTATGGATCGATCACCTTCTGAGAGATTGCATTGAGGAATGCACATAGATACACAATGGCTAATTGGACATTTTCCGGTAGAAGCCCCCTCAATGCAACCGGAAGCAGTTGCGTCATAATCACGTGGTAGTCATGAGACTTTAGGTTCTGAAACTTTTTCTCTGGCATATTTATTATTCCCTTTATATTCTACGAGAAGCCAGTCGTGACCTTCATACTGAGCAGGCATTCAAAGAAGATTTCTTTCTCAGCGTAGCTAGCAGGACCTTTATACTGCTTCAAAGGCATGCCGTCTTTTTCATGCAAACGTTGCAGGTCCTCCTGTGCCTCAGGTGTATCTTTTGTCTTCCCATACACGCCCAAGAAGCCTAGCAGGTTCACACAAAGGTTCTTCATCACGTGCATCACGTCGATTGAAGAGCGGACCTCTAGGTCTTTCCAGTAGGGTAGGTCCCAAAATATAGATTTCTTCTTCCACATGGGTGCGTGTCCCTCAGCGTCATTCGGAACAGCTAGTCCGCCGGGACCCTTTCCAAAGATTACGTGTAAATCATTGACCATAGCAAGTACATGATCACCGGTACGCATGGCGAGCTTCTTCCGGTGATCTGCCTCGCCTTTGAAATGCTTGCCTTTCTTTCGACATTGATGGTTGGTCGGAAGAAATCGACGATGTCCCAGGTACACATTCTTCCTGCATTTGTCCAGGTATATACTTTCAGTGTCATCTAAACAGTGCGTGCATGCGTGGTATCCTTTGTTTGTCTGTCCTGAAAGGTTACTGAGAGCGGGCCAATCGTTGATGGTCACGAATAGCAACGCCTTTAGGTTAAATTCCTCCTATCTGTGCTCATCCCATGTAAGTACACCGTTTCCATTCCACAGCTGTAAAAGTTCTTCAACTAATGGCCTTAGGTACACATCAATGTCGTTTTCAGGTTGCTTAGGGCATCATAATGAACTTCCGCTTCATGCACATCCAAGGAGGAAGGTTATACATACATAGAGTCACGGGCTAGGTGTTGTGATTGCTGCTCTGCTCCCCGAAAGGATTAATGCCATCCACGCTTAAAGCAAACCATACATTCCTAGGGTCCTTTGCAAACTCACCCCAGTACTTTCTCTCGATTTTTCTCCACTGCGACCCGTCAGCGGGTGCTCTCAACTTCCCATCTTTCTTCCGGTTCTCACTGTGCCATCGCATCAACTTGGCATGCTCTTCGTTTCTGAACAGACGTTTCAACTGTGGTATTATAGGAACATACCACATCACCTTCGTAGGAACCCTATTCCTGGGGGGCTCGCCGTCAACATCACCAGGGTCATCTCTTCTAATCTTATACCGCAATGCACCGCATACCGGGCATGCGTTCAGATCCTTGTATGCACCGCGGTAGAGGATGCAGTCATTAGGGCATGCATGTATCTTCTCCACCTCCAATCCTAGAGGGAATACGACCTTCTTTGCTGCGTATGTACTATCGGGCAATTCGTTATCCTTTGGAAGCTTCTTCTTCAATATTTTCAGTAGCTTCTCAAATCCTTTGTCAGCCACAGCATTCTCTGCCTTCCACTGCAGCAATTCCAGTACGGTGCCGAGCTTTGTGTTGCATCTTCGCAATTGGGGTACAACCCTTTTTTGTGATCCTCTAACATGCGATCGAACTTCAGCTTCTCCTTTTGACTTTCACATTGCGTCCTTGCATCGACAATGACCCGGCGGAGATCATCATCATTGGGCACATTATCTGGTTCCTCTTGATCTTCAGCAGCTTCACCCATTGCAGCATCATTTGGCACATCGTCTGGTTCCTCTTGATCTTCACCAGCTCCCCCCGTTGCAGCATCACCGTATTCAGGGGGCACATAGTTGTCATCGTACTCTTCTTCTTCGCCGTCTTCCATCATAACCCCTATTTCTCTATGCCACGTCCAAACATTATAGTGTGGCATGAAACCCTTGTAAAGCAGGTGGGAGTGAAGGATTTTCCGGTTAGAGTAAGACCTCGTATTCCCACATTCAGTGCATGGACAACACATAAAACAATTATGCTTGTTTGCCTCAGCCGCATCGAGAAACTCATGCACGCCCTTAATGTACTCGGAGGTGTGTCTGTCACAGTACATCCGTTGCCAGTTCATCTGCGTGCATTATATATAATTAAGTGTCCAAATTAATAGAAGTTCATCATCACATTAAAACCAAAGTGCATACATAGTTCTCATCTAACAACATATAGCTCTCCAGAGCATCTAATTAATTAAACCATACATTGAAACTATGTAAAACATTTCAATGCGAAAACAAATGTGATCATAATCGCAACCAAGGTAACAATTGATCCAACGGCATAATGATACCAAGCCTTGGTATGAATGGCATATTTTCTAATCTTTCTAATCTTCAAGCGCATTGCATCCATCTTGATCTTGTGATCATCGACGACATCCGCAACATGCAACTCCAATATCATCTTCTCCTCCTCAATTTTTTTTAATTTTTTCCTTCAACAAATTGTTTTCTTCTTCAACTAAATTTAACCTATCGACAATAGGGTCGGTTGGCACTTCCGATTCACATACATCCTACATAAAAAAAATCTATGTTATGTTGGTCGGCATAATTTTCGTAAACAATAAATGAACCAATAGTTATAAAGATAATATATATACCACATCTGAATCATAGACAGGACGAGAGCCGACGGGGGCGGATACCAAAACCACCGCACTATATAAGATGCAATAATAAAAGTAAGAAAATAATACAAGTATCTATGTAAACATACAAGTAAGAATATTTTTCCTTTCAGAAAGAAGATAAGAACAAGAGGCTCACCACGGTGGTGCCGGCGATGAGCTCGGCGCGGGTGATCGACGGCGGTGAAGACGGGGACGGGGCGTGACAGACCGCTAAATCTAGACAAATATTGAGGAAAATGGAGCTTGGAGGTTGAGTTTGGAGAGGAGAAAGCTTAAGTAGTGTGGCTCGGGCATTCCATCGAACACCTTGTGTGCATAGTAGGTGAGCTAGAGCACCACCAAGCCCTCTCCCCCTCGGCCAGAAAAAAACAGAGCAGTGTGCTCTGCTCTTACGCGAGGAGGTATATATAGGCACCTCATTGGTCCCAGTTGGTGGCATGAACCGAGACTAAAGGGGAGCCTTTGGTCCCGGTTCAAGCCACAACCGGGACCAATGGTGGTGGTCCAGGAGCGAGGCCCATTGGTCCCGGTTCGTCCCACCAACCGGGACCAAAAGGTCCAGATGAACCGGGACCAATGGCCCACGTGGCCCAGCCGCCCCCCTGGGCTCACGAACCGGGTCCAATGCCCCCATTGGTCCCGGTTCTGGACTGAACCGGGACTAATGGGCTGACCCGGCCTGGACCAAAGCCCTGTTTTCTACTAGTGATAAGATGCCTATGCATAGGAAGTATGTTAGACTTAGATGTATTTGTCACATGTTTCATGACGCTCTCTTTGTGCTTCAATTCTTGTCTTTCATGTGAGCATCATTGAAATTATCAATGCCTAGCTAGGGGCGTTAAACGATAGCGCTTGTTGGGAGGCAACCCAATTTTATTTTTGTTCTTTACTTTTTGTTCCTGTTTAGTAATAAATAAATCATCTATCCTCTATTATGATTGTGTTTTTATGTTTTAATTAGTGTTTGTGCCAAGTAAAGCCTTTAGGATCTTCTTGGATGATTGTTATTTGATCTTGCTGAAAAAAACCGAGAGTATGTGCTCAAGAGAATAATTTTCATTTTTTACCAGAGAGCGATAAAATACCAATTACAATGGCAGTAGATCAATATAAAAATTATTTAGGATGTCCTAATTTCTTAGGATTTTGGGAGTTACAAAAGTATTTGAAACCCACAGATTACTACAGACTGTTCTGTTTTGCCAGATTCTGTTTTTCGTGTGTTGTTTGCTTATTTTGATGAATCTATGGCTAGTATCGGGGGGTATGAACCATAGAGAAGTTGGAATATAGTAGGTTTAACACCAATATAAATAAAGAATGGGTTCATTATAGTACCTTAAAGTGTTGGTTTGTTTTCTTATACTAACGGAGCTCATGAGATTTTCTGTTGAGTATTGTGTTGTGAAGTTTTCAAGTTTTTGGGTAAAGGTTTGATGGATTTTGGAACAATGAGTGGCAAGAGCCTATGCTTGGGGATGCCCAAGGCACCCCAAGGTAAAATCCAAGTACAACCAAAAGCCTAAGCTTGGGGATGCCCCGGAAGGCATCCCCTCTTTCGTCTTCATCTATCGGTAACATTACTTGAGGCTATATTTTTATTCACCACATGATGTGTGTTTTGCTTGGAGCGTCTTGTATGATTTGAGTCTTTGCTTTTCAGTATACCACAATCATCCTTGCTGTACACACCTTTGGGAGAGACACACATTAATCGGAATTTATTAGAATACTCTATGTGCTTCACTTATATCTTTTGAGCTAGATAATTTTTCTCTAGTACTTCACTTATATCTTTTTAGAGCACGATGGTGGTTTTATTTTATATAAATTATTGATCTCTCATGCTTCACTTATATTATTTTGAGAGTCTTTTAGAACAGCATGGTAATTTGCTTTGGCTATAAGATTGGTCCTAATATGATAGGCATCCACGATGGGTATAATAAAAACTTTCATATAGAGTGCATTAAATACTATAAGAAGTTTGATTCTTGATAGTTGTTTTGAGATATAAATGTGGTAATATTAGAGTTGTGCTAGTTGAGTAATTTTGGAATTGAGAAATACTTGTGTTGGAGTTGGCAAGTATCGTAGCATGCACGTATGGTAAACGTTGTGTGAAAAATTTGAAGCATGAGGTGTTCTTTGATTGCTTTCCTTATGAGTGGCGGTCGGGGGCGAGCGGTGGTATTTTTCTACCAATCTATACCCCTAGGAGCATGCGCGTAGTGCTTGGTTTTGATGACTTGTAGAATTTTGCAATTAGTATGTGAGTTCTTTATGACTAATGTTGAGTCCATGGATTATATGCATTCTCACTCTTCCATCATTGCTAGCCTCTTCGGTACCGTGCATTGCCCTTTCTCACCTCGGGAGTTGGTGCAAACTTCGCCGGTGCATCCAAACCCCGTGATATGATACACTCTATCACACATAAACCTCCTTATATCTTCCTCAAAACAGCCACCATACCTACCTATTATTGCATTTCCATAGCCATTCCGAGATATATTGCCATGCAACTTTCCGCCGTTTCGTTGATTATGACACGCTCCATCATTGTCATATTGCTTTGCATGATCATGTAGTTGACATCGTATTTGCGGCAAAGCCACCGTCATAATTCTTTCATACATGTCACTCTTGATTCATCGCACATCCCGGTACACCGCCGGAGGCATTCACGTAGAGTCCTATTTTGTTCTAAGTATCGAGTTGTAATTCTTGAGTTGGAAGTAAATAAAAGTGTGAGGATCATCATTATTAGAGCATTGTCCCAGTGAGGAAAGGATGATGGAGACTATGATTCCCCCACAAGTCGGGATGAGATTCCGGACGAAAAAAGAGGCCATAAAAAGAGAAAAAAGGCCCAAACAAAAAAAGAGAGAAAAAGAGAGAAGGGGCAATGTTACTATCCTTTTTCCACACTTGTGCTTCAAGATGCGGAGCATCCCAAGGTCATCCCCATGGACCTGCCATTGTCTCATCAAGTTCCTAGTGGACCCATGACTCGATCACGTTCAAGAGCTCTTGAAACCGAGGTGACATCTCTCCTCTCACAATTCCACTTCGATGCACATGAAGCATTGCTACTACCTCATATGGACACTTTGTGCATACTCAGGTACCATGGAGAAGCTAAGGAGCCAGGACAAGAAGAAGAGGAAGATGGACGAGAAGACGGAGAAGAAGGAGGGCTGAAGGCAAAGTCCCAGCCACCGGACGACCGGCCGGGACCGGACGTCCGGCGCCTGAAGCATGAGTCGAGCCCCAGCGAGCGGATGTCCGGTCCAGACCGGACGACTGGTGCCCCCGCACCAGAAGCAAACGAGCGGACGTCCGGTCCGGACCGGACGACCGGCGCACCTGCATCCGAGCCAGCATCAGCTGAAGTCCGACGTTTCCGGACGTCCGGCACCCCCATCATAGAGCAGAACCAGCGGACGTCCGAAGGACACCGGACGACCGGCCGCTCCTGAGACACCGGACGTCCGGCCACCAGCGGACGTCCAGTACCTGGCTACGTCTAGATTCGCGCCCGAGGCCCATGTACCCCTACTTTCGCCCCATTTACACTTAGACTATAAATAGACCTCTCCCACCTCTTTTCTAGGGGCAGCAAATGTTTAGCTCATATTTGTGAGAGAGCTTTGCTCATCCACTTGGTTACCTTCTCCGTGGAGATTCAAGCCTCCACCGGAGAAGATCCCCCAAGTGGATTCAAGCCCCCTTTATGGGAAGATCCCCTTGTGGATTCAAGACCTCCTCACGGAGAAGAACCGGTTACCATGTATCGTCCCTAGTTGTCCGTGGATTCGTGTATCATTCTATGTACTCGAGGATCTAGCCCATGTGTGACTTATTCATGTCGGTTTAGTGATTTCCTCTTGTGTTTTCCTTCCGTTCTTCCTCGTGTTCTTCGTGATTTCCCAGGGATCCGCTCCTTTCGTGAAAGATCGGGCGATTAGGGTCTCTACCCTACATCAATCTTCATGATAGAGAGTCTCCTATTTTGTCACTTTCATATACTAGTGGGAATTTTTCATTATAGAACTTGGCTTGTATATTCCAATGATGGGCTTCCTCAAAATGCACTAGGTCTTCGTGAGCAAGCAAGTTGGATGCACACCCACTTAGTTTCTTTTGTTGAGCTTTCATATATTTATAGCTCTAGTGCCTCCATTGCATGGCAATCCCTACTCCTTACATTGACATCAATTGATGGGCATCTTCATAGCCCGTTGATTAGCCGCGTCAATGTGAGACTTTCTCCCTTTTGTCTTCTCACACAACCTCCATCATCATATTCTATTCCACCCATAGTTCTACGTCCATGGCTTGCGCTCATATATTGCGTGAAAGTTGAAAGAGTTTGAAAATGCTAAGTACGAAACAATTGCTTGGCTTGTCATCGGGGTTGTGCATGGTGGGAGCATTTTGTGTGAAAAAAATGAAGCATGGCCAAACTATATGATTTTGTAGGGATAAGCTTTCTTTGGCTATGTTATTTTGATAAGACATAATTGCTTGGTTAGGATGCTTGAAGTATTATTATTTTTATGTCAATATTAAACTTCTATATAGAATCTTTTGGATCTAAACATTCATGCCACAATAAAGAGAATTATATTAAAAAATTATGATAGGTAGCATTCCACATCAAAAATTCTATTTTTATCATTTACCTACTCGAGGACGAGCAGGAATTAAGCTTGGGGATGCTTGATACGTCTCCAACGTATCTATAATTTTTTATTGTTCCATGATATTATATTATCTGTTTTGGATGTTTAATGGGCTTTATTATGCACTTTTATATATTTTTGGGACTAACCTGTTAACTGAAGTCCCAGTGCAAATTGTTGTTATTTGCCTATTCCAGTGTTTCGTAGAAAAGGAATATCAAACGGAATGCAAACGGAATGAAACCTTCGCGAGGATCTTTTTTGGAACAAACGCAATCCAGGACACTTGGACGGGAGGTCAAGGATGCAACGAGGAGGCCACGAGGTAGGGCGGTGCGCCCAGGGGGGCAGGCGCGTCCCCCACCCTCGTGGGCCTCTCGTAGCTCCACCGACCTACTTCTTTCGCCTATATGTACTCTTATACCTTGAAAACATCCTGGAGAACCACTAAACCACTTCTCCACCGCCGCAACCTTTTGTACCCGTGAGATCCCATCTGGGGACCTTTTCTGGCGATCTGCCAGAGGGGGATTCGATTACGGAGGGCTTATACATCAACACGATAGCCTTTCTGATGATGTGTGAGTAGTTTACCACAGACCATCAGGTCCATAGTTATTAGCTAGATGTCTTCTTCTCTCTCTTTGATCTTCAATACAAAGTTCTCCTCGATGTTCTTGGAGATCTATTCGATGTAATATTTTTTGCGGTGTGTTTTCCGAGATCCGTTGAATTGTGGGTTTATGATCAAGTCTATCTATGAATAATATTTTAATTCTTTTATGTATGATTGGTTATCTTTGCAAGTCTCTTTGAATTACCAGTTTGGTTTGGCCTACTAGATTGATCTTTCTAGCAATGGGAGAAGTGCTTACCTTTGGGTTCAATCTTGCAGTGCTCGATCCCAGTGACAGAAAGGGAACCGACATGTATTGTATTGTTTCCATCGAGGATAAAAAGATGGGGTTTATATCATATTGCTTGAGTTTATCCCTCTACATCATGTGATCTTGCCTAATGCGTTACTCTGTTCTTATGAACTTAATACTCTAGATGCATGCTGGATAGCGGTCGATGTGTGGAGTAATAGTAGTAGATGCCGAATCGTTTCGGTCTACTTGACAAGGACGTCATGCCTATGTTTATGATCGTGCCTAGATATTCTCATAACTATGCGCTTTTCTATCAATTGCTCGGTAGTAATTTGTTCACCCACCGTAATATATGCTATCTTGAGAGAAGCCACTAGCGAAACCTATGGCCCCCGGGTCTACTTTACATCATATAAGTTTGCGATCTACAATTCTAGTTTACTATTTATTATGCAATCTTTTACTTTCCAATCTATACAACAAAAATACCAAAAATATTTATCTTATTATCTTTATCAGATCTCACTTTTGCAAGTGGCCATGAAGGGATTGACAACCCCTTTATCGCGTTGGTTGCAAGATTCGTATTTGTTTGTGTAGGTACTAGGAGATTTGCGTGTAGTCTCCTACTGGATTGATACCTTGGTTCTCAAAAACTGAGGGAAATACTTACGCTACTTTGCTGCATCACCCTTTCCTCTTCCAGGGAAAATCAACACATGCTCAAGAGGTAGCATGCCTCCATGTGCTTGTCCTTTGGCTTGTATGCTTTGTTGGAGAAGTTGACAAGGAGCTAGGAATCATCCTTGATGGTGAGGCGCTTGATCCCCAGAGCCACCGCTGTCTTGAGGCCAGCGATTAGGCCTTCATACTCTGCAATGTTATTGGAGACCTTCTTGCCATGCCGGAAGCAGAGTTGCACGACGTAGTAGAGCTTGTCCTAGGTAGGTGAGATGAGCACGGCTCCGGCCCCTTTACCTTGGCACGCGCCGTCGAAGTGCATGACCCACCCATCTGGAGCTTTGTCTTCGGGCATGAGGGAATGATCCTCGCTCACCGTCATTCAGGGGCGTCAGTCCATTCTGCCACAAAGTCAGCGAGGGTCACGCCCTTGATGACTCTAGTGGTGCTGAACTCCAGCTGGAACGCCTGCAGCTCGATGTTCCATTCAGCACCCCTTCTTGTGGTGTTGGGGCTCGGGAGCACCCTCTCCAGGGGGTATGCAGAGACGACCTTGATAGGGTGGCCTTGGAAGTAGTGGTGCAGCTTTCTGGAGGCTACGAGGAGCATGAGAAGGAGCTTATGTGGCATGGGGTAGCGTGCACGCAGCACCATGGGGACGAAGTACATAGGATGCTCGATGAGGGACGAGGCGTTTGTAGCATCCTATCCCTCTAGAGGCGAGGGAGCCTCGGGAGCCTAGCCGTCCGGTGGGGCGGCCGAGGCATCAGGAGTGTCGTCCTGAGGCTATGGTGCCATGGTCAGGCGCGGGGCGCGATGCCGCACACCCGCAGCCAAATGCCCTTCCCAGACCGCCACGAGTGCCACGCTGGCTGAGTGAGGCGTGGCGGCCAGGTAAAGCACTAGGGGCACAAGAGGGTGAGGCGCTACCATCACCGACAGGCTGGTGAGGTACCTCTTGAGGTCTTGGAAGGCCGCCTCGGCCTCCGGATGGGCCCTTCTTCATCATCAGCTTGAGGAATGGGAGGGCGCGCTCGCCTAGCTTGGAGATGAAGCGCCCCAGCGAAGTTACGCGGCCCACGAGCTTCTACAACTCCTTGAGGGTCTGCGGTGGGATCATCTTTTCTATCGCCTTGACCTTCTCTAGGTTGGCCTCGATCCCTCTATGCGACACCAGGAAGCCCATTAGCTTGCCCGATGGGACGCCGAACACAGGGAGCTCCTATACAGCGCTACAGGCGCCCATTAACGATCCGGCGCCTGCAGCGCTGCTAGCACGGGTCGGCCCACTAGCGTGTTGCCCCTAGTTTTTAAAATAAATTGTGATGGAAATGAAATTATGAAATCAAAAAGGTTTACAAATTTAAATAAAAAAGGTTCATTCATTTGAAAAAATACGCTCATATATTTGAAAAAGTTTCATCAATTTGAAAAAAATCATACGAATTGAAAAAAGTTCATCCAATTTTGCAAAAGTTCATTAAATTTGAAAAAAAGTTCATAGAAATTGAAAAACAAAGTTCACGGAACTGGAAAAAAAGTTCAGCAATCAAAAAAAGTTCATCCATTTTCAACACAAATGTTCATTAAATTTCGAAAATTTCATCAATATGAAAAAAAGTTCATCAATATGAAAAAAACTTTTGAAATTTTTAAAAATTTCATCAATATGAAAAAAGTTCATGAATATGAAAAAAACTTTTGAAATTTTAAAAATTTCATCAATATTCAAAAAAATTCACAGAATTTTCCAAAAAAATTTGTCATTCGGCGCCTAGATGGGACGGCCCATTTACAGACGCCACAGGCGCCAATTAACAAAATGCACGTTAACTGGTGCCTGTGGTGCCGAATAGGAAATGCCTCGAACACACTTCTTCAAATTGAGCCGCAAGTTTACCTTGCGCAGGTTGGCGACCATTTCTTACAAATCACCGACAAGAGTCCTCACCTCCCATGACTTGACCACTATGACATCGATGTATGCCTCAACGTTCCTCCCGAGGTGTCGGAAGGATGCGCCGGCATTGCGCAGCCCGAACGGCATGTAGGTGTAGTAGTAGACCCCGCACGGGGTCAGGAAAGCCGACTTCTCGACAACCCGCACCGCCATATTGATTTGGTGATAGGAAGCACAGCAAGTCGCACTCGGCAGTGGAGTCGACGATCTAGTCAATGAGCGGAAGAGGGAAGGGGTCCTGAGGACAAGCTTTGTTGAGGCTCATGCAGTTGAGGCTCGTGCAGTCGATGCACATGCTCTCCTTCCCGCCCTTCTTGGGGACGATGATTGGGTTCTCCAGCCAATCCGGGAGTCGCACCTCTCAGATGACGCTGGCCTCTTACAGCTTATAGACCTCCTGAGTGATGAACGACTGCTTCTCCGGGGCTTGTCGTCGTGCCTTCTGCTTCACCGGGCACGCGCCCAGGCATACCATCAGGTGGTGCTCGATTACTCGTCGCGGGACACCGACCAAGTCCATTGATTCCCATGCAAACACGTCCTTGTTCGCACAGAGGAAGATGACCAATGCTACTTCCTAGTACGGGGGAAGCCCGGCGCCTATGGTGAAGGTGGGGCCTGATCCCGCATCATTGTCGACTGACACCTGCTTCGTCTCGGCCCGATCTTGGGAGAACAACTGCTTCTTCTTCGCTGGAGCGGCCTACAGGATCTCCGGAGCGCCCTCCGCATTTGGCCACACGGTAGTCGCGGCCTTGAAAGCGAGCTTGAGGCCCATGAGCGCATCCTTCATGTCCCCCTCCACAGTGAGGACACCGCTGCTTCCCGGCATCTTCATGATGTTGTAGCCGGGGTGAGTCGCAGCCATGAACTTGGCAAGGGCCGGATACCCGAGAATGGCATTGTACAGGAGGCCGATGCGGGCGACGTCGAAGTCAATGAGCTCGGTGCGGTAGTTGTCACACATACCAAAGGTGATGGGGAGGCAGATCTGTCCCAATGGGAAGGTGGAGCCATCGGTTACCCCCGATAAAGGCTTGGTGGGGAGGAGCCGGTCGTAAGGCACATGGAGCAGGCCGAAAGCTACCACGGAGAGGACGTTGAGACCGGCGCCACCGTCAACGAGGGTCCTGGTGACGGAAACGTTGCAGATGGTGGGGGTGCAGAGAATGGGGAGCGCGCTGGCGCTGACCGTGATCTTGGGGTGGTCCCTGGAGTCAAAGACGAGGTCGGCCTTGGCGCCGCCCAACCCGGAGGAGCTCTCTGCCGTGACTGGGCAGCCCTCGTCTACCGGAAGAGCTTCTTGGCGTGGCGGCTCAAAGCGGGCGCCTGGGACCCACCAAGGATGGTCGCGATTGCGTGGGGTGCGCTGGAGCCACGAAGCACGCGACAAACAGGTTGTGCAGGTCCTCCCAAGAGGCTACCGAAGACTCCGGCAGGTTAAGCAGCCAGGAGCGGGGCATGCCCGTGAGAGCCATAGGGAGCTAGTTTGCCATGACCTTGTCTTCGCCTCCTGCCGCTCAGACGGCCTCCGGGTATGCCGGGAGGAACTCCATAGGGTCCGCCACTCCGTCGTACCATGGTGGCAACTCCGGCCTCAACTTCGGCGGCCACTGCACCCGTCGCAAGGCGGGGTGAAAGCTTGGAGGCACGTGATGCCTTCGGACACGCCCAGTGGACCGGCGAGTGGGGTGACACCCGCCATGGAAACTGCGCGGTGAGGGTGAGACACGGCTGATGAGGAGGCAAACCTCCGACACTCCCCTATACCTGGCGCGCCAAATGTCGGATTTAGGGCTCCGCAGACCCAAGAAAGGTTCGAACACTGGGGCAAGTGGGAAGAACTCAACCTCTCCAGCCAACCAGTTTGTCACCCCTGCAGCCTAGCTCGATGAACAAGGAAGGAAAGTCACACAACAATTTACCCAGGTTCATGCCACCTTGCGGTGTAAGACCCTACTCCTGCTTTGGGGTGGATTAGCCTCGCGAGGGGCTGAGGATGAACTAGTACAGAGGAAAAACAACCTCAGGAGGTTTTTTCTTGTGTGGGTGTGAGCTAAGGATCCGGTCCCTCTCTACAGTGGTGGCTAGCCTATATTTATAGTGGCCTTGGTCCTCTTCCTCCAACGAAGGCAGGAAGGGATCCCAAAGTGGCCAATTTTGAAGGGGGACAAGTAGCGCATCTTATCCTGATGAAAGGTGGCCTTCGCCTACAAAACTTCTGGTCGTGACGCCATGGTGGGCGCCGTGATGACATCTGTCCTGCCGTCCTGGCTGTCTTGGTCTTGTTGCACGGGAATGGAAACCTTTGGTTGATTCCTCGGGACCCCGCACCTGCGTTTGCCTCCTTAGCACCAAAGAGGAAACCTGCTGCTCTGCACTCGCTGGCGCCCGCCTGGCCTTGGTTGTCATGGCTTGCGTCACCTCAACCTCATGAGGTGGGTGCCTACATAGGAATCTCTGCTCCTCGGGAGCCAGCCTGGGGAGGCTGCTCCCTCCAGAGGTCTCGGCGTTGTTCGCCTCGTGAGGCTTGGCCCCTCGCGAGGGCCTTGTCTTGCTGGAGGGTGCGCCCTCCAACCTTGTGGTTGACTCGTGGCTCTTCTGGCCCAACTCTTTTGCTTCGGGGGCTTCTTCTGGTCCATAGAAAATCACCGTAGAATTTCAACTCAATTGGACTCCGTTTGATATTCCTTTTCTATGAAACTCAAAAACAAGGAAAAACAGAAACTGGCACTGGGCTCTAGGTTAATTGGTTAGTCCCAAAAATCATATAAAATAGCATATAAATGCATATAAAACATCCAAGATAGATAATATAATAGCATGGAACAATCAAAAATTATAGATATGTTGGAGATGTATCATGCTGGCATGAGGAACTTGCACACACTCGCCAAGAAGAAGCATGTCATTGGCATCGAGGGTGTCAAATTCCTCAAGGACCATCTGTGTGGAGCGTGTGAAGCTGGAAAGATGACCAAGTCCAAGCATCCCTCGAAGACCATCATGACTAGTACTCGTCCATTTGAATTGCTTCACATGGACCTCTTCGGCCCTACTCAATATGCCACATTCACAAATGCAGCATCTCTATATGGCTTTGTTATTGTTGATGACTATTCTTGTTACACATGGGTGCATATCATCACTTACAAAAACCGAAGTGCAGGAAGTCTTCAAACGATTTTCCTCGAGGGCTTCAACAAACTTCAGTATGAAGATCAAGCACATTAGGAGTAACAGTGGGACCAAGTTCAAGAATATTGGTCTTGATGACTATCTTGATGAACTTGGTATTACTCATGAGTTATCTGCCCCTTATACTCCTTAGCAGAATGGCGTCGTGTAGCGCAAGAACAGGACTCTTGTTGAGATGGCTCACACTATGCTTGATGAATACAAGACGCCTCCTCACTTTTGGCCTGAGGCAATTGATACTGTGATAGAGGCAAAGGTGTCCCGTCTTTCGATGAGATAGTGGCTATCGTTTTAGAGGAAGTCGACTTTGACGATCCGACTATGAACGTGCGAGGACGTCGCGCCTTAGCAATAGCTAAACCAACTCCGAGGAGTTATTGACCATGCCGAAGCACGATCAACCTGACCAAGAGGGCCTGTTTCCTGCGAGCAAATGAAGAACAAGCAAGAAACTGAGATTGCAATCCGGATATTGCGAATATAAGATGAAAGATTAATTGATCAAGGTGGGGTTCAGTGACGTCTTGGTCTGGTCGTTGGACACAAACGGAGTACGCAAAGTTGCAGCTAGGGTGAACTTTTAATCTAAACAAAACCCGAACTCTAAACGACGCCCTAAAGGCTGTATATATGGAGGAAGAGGGGGGAATTTCGTGGCCCTTGGAGGAGGTGTCCGAAACCAACCCTAACTCTTATTTCCCCACACATACGGACTCTAAAAACAGCCTATACTTAAGTATTTCGAAAATACATGGGCCTGGCCCAATAATAAGGTGACACAGCACCTAAAATAGCCTCTGGACGAAATTTATGAAGTGCCATCTTGTATATTTCGTCCAAGGCTTCATGCACTCCTTATGGTGGCTTCAAAGTCCTGAAATCATCACTTGTAACTCCGTTCTGGATCCCCTTGCGCATGCCATCATCTCCACGCTTGAACTTGTTCCAAGGTTCATCTTTCTTGTCCAAGCTAGGCCCTTCATTTGTAAGCAAGAAAAATGTATCCAATTTAGGCAGCATCATATTCTCATGAACATTAGAATTGTTACCAAGAAACGAAAGTACTTGATAATTCAATTGGCGTGCGTGAGCTCTAGTAATTGGTCCAGTATGTATAGCAGCAGGGGCTGTGGGTGTAACAATGGTATTGAAGTCCTCATCATCCTCCCCTTCTAGAAATGAAGTCGTCCACGACGAAAGTTCATCGTCCTCACCCAAATAAGGCTTCAAATCTACAATGTTAAAAGTGGGACTAACTCCAAAATCTGCAGGCAGCTCAACTTTATATGCATTATCATTTATTTTCTCTAACACCTTAAAAGGACCATCAGCATGTGGCATTAGCTTTGATTTGCGCAAATTAGGAAATCCATACTTACGCAAATGTAACCAAACAAGATCTCCAGGTGCAAACACAACATGTTTTCTACCCTTATCTCCAGCAAGTTTATATTTAGCATTCATACGCTCAATGTTTTCCTTAGTTAACTCATGCATTTTTAAAATCAATTCAGCACATTCTTTAGCATCAAAATTAACCTTCTCCGAAGATGGAAGAGGCAACAAATCAATAGGTGTACGAGGTAGAAAACCATACACAATTTCAAAAGGGAACATCTTAGTAGTAGAATGCAATGAACGATTATAAGCAAATTCAATATGAGGCAAGCATTCTTCCCACATTTTCTTCTTATTCTTCAAAACAGCCCTAAGCATAGTAGACAATGTTCTATTGACTACTTCAGTTTGTCCATCAGTTTGGGGGTGACAAGTAGTTCTAAAAAGCAGCTTAGTCCCCAACTTAGCCCATAAACATCTCCAAAAGTGGCTAAGAAATTTAGTATCACGATTTGAAACAATAGTATTTGGCACACCATGCAAGCGAATAATTTCACGAAAGAACAAATCAGCAACATTAACAGCATCATCGCTTTTATGACATGGTATAAAGTGTGCCATTTTCAAGAACCTATCCACGACAACAAATATGCTATCCCTCCCCTTCTTTGTTCGAGGTAAACCTAAAACAAAGTCCATAGATATATCCTCCCAAGGAACACTAGGTACAGGCAAAGGCATATATAAACCATGAGGATTGAGTCGGGACTTAGCTTTTTGACATGTAGTGCGGCGAGCAGCCAAAAGAAATGTGTAGCAAGTATATCCTCTGTCTTCTTGACGCCAAAGTGTCAAATTAATCCTCCTCCATGCGCCTCCTGCAACAACAAAAGGTGAACAAGGCTAGCTGGAATGCATAGCTTGTTAGCACGAAACACAAACCAATCGTTAAGAACGAACTTGTTCCAAGTTCTCCCTTCCTTACAATTCTGCAATACATCTTTAAATTCAGTATCATGCACATATTGATCTTTGATGGTCTCCAAACCAAATATTTTAAAGTCAAGTTGTGAAAGCATAGTATAACGACGAGACAATGCATCAGCAATAACATTTTCTTTACCCTTCTTGTGTTTAATGACATAAGCAAAAGTCTCAATGAATTCAACCCATTTAGCATGTCTACGGTTCAGTTTTGCTTGACTTTTAATGTGTTTCAAAGATTCATGATCAGAATGTATAACAAATTCCTTGGGCCATAAATAATGTTGCCATGTTTCTAAGGTCCGAACAAGAGCACATAATTCTTTGTCATAAGTAGAATAGTTCAGACTAGGCCCACTCAATTTTTCAGAAAAGTATGCAACAGGTTTGCCATCTTATAATAACACACCTCCTAATCCAATTCCACTAGCATCACATTCAAGCTCAAAAGTCTTATTAAAATCAGGAAGTTGGAGTAAAGGAGCATGTGTCAACTTATCTTTCAATACCGTGAAGGCTTCTTCCTGTGCGGTACCCCAAACAAAAGGCACATCCTTCTTTGTAAGCTCGTTGAGAGGTGCAGCAATGGTGCTGAAATCTCTCACAAAACACCTATAGAAACCAGTGAGGCCAAGGAAACTCCTCACTTGTGTGACCGTTTTGGGCTGCGGCCAACTCTCAATAGCTTCAATCTTGGCTTTATCAACTTCAATTCCCTGTGGAGTAACAACATAGCCAAGAAAAGATACTCGGTCGGTGCAAAAGGTGCACTTTCCAAGGTTACCAAACAAACGTGCATCACGTAGAGCAATAAAAACAACACGTAAATGTTCCAAATGTTCCTCCAAAGATTTGCTATAAATCAATATGTCATCAAAGTAAACTACCACAAATCGTCCGATGAAAGCACGTAAAACTTCGTTCATTAACCTCATGAAAGTACTAGGTGCATTAGTTAACCCAAAAGGCATGACTAACCACTCATATAATGCAAACTTAGTTTTAAATGTTGTTTTCCATTCATCTCCCAGTTTCATACGAACTTGATGGTATCCACTACGCAATTCAACTTTGGAGAATATTATAGAGCCACTCAATTCATCAAGCATATCGTCTAGCCTAGGAATAGGATGACGATAACGAATAGTAATATTATTAATGCCTCTACAATCAACGCACATACGTGATGTACCATCCTTTTTCGGCTCTAAAATGATAGGAACAGCACAAGGACTAAGGGATTCGCATATATAACCTTTGTCGAGCAGTTCTTGTACTTGACGCATAATCTCCTTCGTCTCCTCTGGATTGGTACGGTATGGTGCACGGTTGGGTAATGATGCACCGGGAATTAAGTCAATTTGATGCTCAATCCCTCCAATAGGTGGTAATCCCGGTGGCACGTCTTGTGGAAAGACGTGAGCGAACTCCTGCAAAATGTTAGTGACAGCAGGAGGCAAAGAGGAAGGCACGTCCTCGAATGAAAATAATGCCTCTTTGCACACAATGGCATAGCAAACAGATTTGCTAAAATCTAAATCATCAATATCAGATTTGGTGGCAATTAAACATGCACTTTTCAATTTAATTTCAGAAGCAACACTTGATGGTTTATTATTAGGTTGCATTTGTTGCTCAAAGTCTTTTGCCACAATCTGATTTTCACTTTTATTTTTCTCCTGTTTTGCTTTATTAGCTCTATTAATATCATCTTCCAAAATGGAATCAGGAGTCATAGGAAGCAAAGTAATATTTTTATCCTTATGAACAAGAGTATACTGATTGTTTCTACCATGGTGTACAGAATTTTTATCAAATTACCATGGTCTACCAAGTAACAAGGAACATGCTTGCATAGGTACCACATCACAATCAACATAATCAGCATATGTAGAGATACTAAAATGCACACAAACAGTACGTGTTACCTTAACCTTGCCACTGTTGTTGAACCATTGGATGTAGTAAGGATGTGGATGTGGTCTTGTGGTGAGTGATAGCTTCTCCACCATATCCATGCTAGCCAAGTTATTGCAGGTCCCTCCATCTATGATGACGCGAACAGAACGTGCCTTCACAACTCCCTTTGTATGGAACAAATTATGCCTCTGATTTTGCTCAGCTTGTGTGACCTGCACACTCAAAACACGTTGAGCAACTAAACATTCATAGCTGTCAGCATCTTCAGGAGCCATGTATTGCGTCTCATGATCAGAATCATCTCCACCATGTTCTTCACGTGTAATAAGAGCCAAAGTCTCCTCGGCATAGTCACTAGCGGACTCATACCCACCATCCTTAGTAGCAATCATCACACGCTGAGATTTGCATTGTCTCGCAAAATGTCCTCTTCCCTTACAACGACGACAAATAATATCACTTGTGTGCCCTGTTGATGCCATGGAAGAAGAAGAACTCTGCGCAGGCCCGGGAGGTGTGCTCTTGGCAAATAGTGGTGGTTGTGCCTGCTTTCTTGAATCACGGCTGGATGTGGCACCTGATGGAGGTGCTGGTGGAGTGGAAGTAGAGGATTCACGTGGTGTCCATGATGAAGATCAACCTGCAGAAAAGTTAGTTCGCGCCAATGCATGTCGATCCTGCACTTCACGTTCAGCTTTACAAGCAAGATGGAATAAACGAGTGATATTAGTATACTCCTTATACTCTAGAATGGTCTGGATCTCTCTATTTAATCCACCCATAAAACGTGCAAGCATAGCTTCATTCTCCTCAACAATACCACATCTAATCATGCTATTTTGTAATTCCTGATAATATTCTTCTACAAAAAAATTCCTTGTCTTAAATGCTGCAATTTTTGAAGTAATTCACGTTGATAATATGGTGGAAGCCAACGAGTGCGCATAGCACTTTTCATAGCAGCCCAAGTAGCTGGAATAGGATATAATCTACAATGCTCAGACCACCAAACACATGCAAAATTCCAAACACATGCAAAATTAGTGAATGCACAAACAGGAGCAGGAACACGTCTCTCCTCGGGATATTGTAAACATGTAAATCATTGTTCAGTTTCTAACTCCCAAGTAAGATATATATCAGGAACATATCTACCCTCAAATGGTGGAATATTCAATTTTAGTTTAGGGAGATGGTCATGATCTTGTACCTGAGGGTGAGCCCTACCATTGCCATTATTTGCATGTGGACGACCTGGTGGTTGCTGTGCTGGTGGTGGCACGTAGTTCTGATTTTGATCAACCTCATCCTCGTAATCTCTCGCAAAATCATCCTCCTCCGCATCAGCAGCAGGAGCCACAGAAGTATCAACAGCAGCACCAATAGTTTGGCCAGGTGCAAGAGGGAGACGGCTCGCTCGGCGGAGGGCTATTTCGCGATGTGGAGGTAGTCGTTGTTGTTGTTGTTGTTGTAGAGGTGCGTTAGGTGCATCCGGTGCTGTTGGTGGAAGACGCACGAGCAATTCATTAAACCTGTTATCGAGCTTTGTTTCGAACGTCTTCTCCATGCCATCTATCTTCTCCATGGCCTCTTCAAATCTGTTTAGCACATCTTGCACCTGTCCACTCATCATTTGCTGAAATTTATCATGCAACTCCTTTTTCGTCATGTTCTCCCAGTCAGTCTCGTCGACTTGTGATCCTGCAATGGTTAGCAACAATAGAAACACACAAGAATATGATCCTACAGACTACTAACAAGTGGTGGTGGTGATGTCACAAATCCATCAAGCAAATCTCAAATTCTTACCAGTTCTTACCCAGCAGCAGGCGGTGATCGGCAACCGTCGTAGTCAAAACTCTCAAAGCTTGGATAGAGCGATTACCAGGGAGAGTCAAACGCACGACGTAGATGTATGTGGAGCTGGGAAGGCTTATAATATGGTAGCAAAAAGGGTCAGCAATAATCAATTCAGAGATGCAAAGTTGAATAAACGCTCAACGACGGTACTGTGCTGGTCCTAGGCTAGACCGTGCTAGAGACGCGAGCCTAGAACACTAACAAAATCACGGCGCTGCACGTAAACAATGGAGGAGCACACTCTGAATTTTTTTTCATTTTTTTCACTTTTTTTGCACTTGTTTTTCCTCTTTTTTTTGCTCCGCAACAATTTTTTTTGAAAAAGTCTACAAATGGTCTAAAAACTGCCTAGCCAGAATTTTCCAGACTTAGTTTTTTTTGAGTTTGGAACTATTTTTCTTCTGTGGGTGGCACGTAATCTCGGGAGTCCTACTTTGTCACGACTCGGAGTATGGCGTGATCTGGAACTCGAAAACAAAGCAACAAATACTGGACTCGGACTAGGACTGGTGGCGGAGATGAATCTGGTGGAACTCGGATTGCGGTGGTATATCTGGACTCAGATTGGTGGTGGTATATGGCGATGGTATATCTGGACTCGGATTGGTGGTGGTATATGGCGATGGTATATGTGGACTTGGATTGGTGGTAGTATATGGCAGTGGCGATGTATATGGTGGGGTGGTGGTATATGGTAATGATGATGACGATGGTGCAGCGGCGGCGTGACAACCTGTGAATAGAACTCGAAACTCTAAGGGACTAGATGCTAAAACCAGCAACTCGACACGACGATCCAACCACAAATTCAACACAGCAAAACTCTAAAAATACTATGGAAAGGCTCAAATTGGTTTGGATATGATTGAAGGAAATATGCCCTAGAGGCAATAATAAAGTTATTATTTATTTCCTTATATCATGATAAATGTTATTATTCATGCTAGAATTGTATTAACCGGAAACATAATACATGTGTGAATACATAGACAAACAGAGTGTCACTAGTATGCCTCTACTTGACTAGCTCGTTAATCAAAGATAGTTATGTTTCCTAACCATGGACAAAGAGTTGTTATTTGATTAACGGGATTACATCATTAGGTGAATGATCTGATTGACATGACCCATTCCATTAGCTTAGCACCCGATCGTTTAGTATGTTGCTATTGCTTTCTTCATGACTTATACATGTTCCTATGACTATGAGATTATGCAACTCCCGTTTGCCGGAGGAACACTTTGTGTGCTACCAAACATCACAACGTAAATGGGTGATTATAAAGGTGCTCTACAGGTGTCTCCAAAAGTACATGTTGGGTTGGCATATTTTGAGATTAGGATTTGTCACTCCAAATGTCGGAGAGGTATCTCTGGGCCCTCTCGGTAATGCACATCACATAAGCCTTGCAAGCATTACAACTAATAAGTTAGTTGCAAGATGATGTATTACGAAACGAGTAAAGAGACTTGCCGGTAACGAGATTGAACTAGGTATTGAGATACCGACGACCGAATCTCGGGCAAGTAACATACCGATGACAAAGGGAACAACGTATGTTGTTATGCGGTCTGACCGATAAAGATCTTTGTAGAATATGTAGGAGCCAATATGAGCATCCAGGTTCCGCTATTGGTTATTGACCGGAGACGTGTCTCGGTCATGTCTACATTGTTCTCGAACCCGTAGGGTCCGCACGCTTAAGGTTTCGATGACAGTTATATTATGAGTTTATGAGTTTTGATGTACCGAAGTTAGTTCGGAGTCCCGGATGTGATCACGGACATGACGAGGAGTCTCGAAATGGTCGAGACATAAAGATTGATATATTGGACGGCTATATTCGGACACCGGAAGTGTTCCGGGGATGTTTCGGATAAAACCAGAGCACCGGGGGGTTACCGGAACCCCCCGGGGGGTTAATGGGCCTCATGGGCCTAAAGTGGAGAAGAGGAGGGGCTGCCAGGGCAGGCCGCGCGCCCCCTCTCCCCCTAGTCCGAATTGGACAAGGAGGGAGGGGCAGCGCCCCCCCTTTTCCTTCTCTCCTTCCCCCTCTCCTACTTGGACAAGGAAAGGGAGGGGAGTCCTACTCCCGGTAGGAGTAGGACTCCTCCTGCGCGCCTCCTACTAGGGCCGGCCGCACCCCCCCCCTTGGATCCTTTATATACGGAGGCAAGGGGCACCCCTAGACACACAAGTTGATCCACGTGATCATATTCTTAGCCGTGTGCGGTGCCCCCTTCCACCATAATCCTCGATAACATTGTAGCAGTGCTTAGGCGAAGCCCTGCGACGATAGTACATCAAGATCGTCACCACACCGTCGTTCTGACGGAACTCTTCCCCGACACTTTGCTGGATCAGAGTCCGGGGATCGTCATCGAGTTGAACGTGTGCTAAAACTCGGAGGTGCCGTAGTTTCGGTGCTTGATCGGTCGGGCCGTGGAGACGTACGACTACATCAACCAAAGTCAACGCTTCTGTTGTCGATCTACAAGGGTACGTAGATCACACTCTCCTCCTCTCGTTGCTATGCACCATGATCTTGCGTGTGCGTAGGAATTTTTTTGAAATTACTACGTTCCCCAACAGTGGTATCAGAGCCTAGGTTTTATATATTGATGTTATATGCACAAGTAGAACACAAGTGAGTTGTGGGCGATATAAGTCATACTGCTTACCAGCATGTCATACTTTGGTTCGGCGGTATTGTTGGACGAAGCGGCCCGGACCGACATTACGCGTACGCTTACGCGAGACCGGTTCTCCCGACGTGCTTTGCACATAGGTGGCTTGCGGGTGACAGTTTCTCCAACTTTAGTTGAACCGAGTGTGGCTATGCCCGGTCCTTGCGAAGGTTAAAACAGCACCAACTTGACAAACTATCGTTGTGGTTTTGATGCGTAGGTAAGATTGGTTCTTGCTTAAGCCCGTAGAAGCCACGTAAAACTTGCAACAAACAAAGTAGAGGACGTCTAACTTGTTTTTGCAGGGCATGTTGTGATGTGATATGGTCAAGACATGATGCTAAATTTTATTGTATGAGATGATCATGTTTTGTAACCGAGTTATCGGCAACTGGCAAGAGCCATATGGTTGTCGCTTTATTGTATGCAATGCAATCGCGTTGTAATGCTTTACTTTATCACTAAGCGGTAGCGATAGTCGTGGAAGCATAAGATTGGCGAGACGACAATGATGCTACGATGGAGATCAAGGTGTCGCACCGGTGACGATGGTGATCATGACGGTGCTTCAAAGATGGTGATCACAAGCACAAGATGATGATGGCCATATCATATCACTTATATTGATTGCATGTGATGTTTATCTTTTATGCATCTTATCTTGCTTTGATTGACGGTAGCATTATAAGATGATCTCTCACTAATTATCAAGAAGTGTTCTCCCTGAGTATGCACCATTGCGAAAGTTCTTCGTGCTGAGACACCACGTGATGATCGGGTGTGATAGGCTCTACGTTCAAATACAACGGGTGCAAAATAGTTGCACACGCAGAATACTTAGGTTATACTTGACGAGCCAAGCATATACAGATATGGCCTCGGAACACGGAGACCGAAAGGTCGAGCGTGAATCATATAGTAGATATGATCAACATAGTGATGTTCACCAATGAAACTACTCCATCTCACGTGATGATCGGACATGGTTTAGTTGATTTGGATCACGTAATCACTTAGAGGATTAGAGGGATGTCTATCTAAGTGGGAGTTCTTTAAGTAAATTAATTTAACCTAAATTTATCATGAAACTTAGTACCTGATAGTATCTTGCTTGTTTATGCTTGATTGTAGATAGATGGGTCGTGCTGTTGTTCCATTAAATTTTAATGCGTTCCTTGAGAAAGCAAAGTTGAAAGATGATGGTAGCAATTACACGGAGTGGGTCCGTAACTTGAGGATTATCCTCATTGCTGCACAGAAGAATTACATCCTGGAAGCACCGCTGGGTGCCAGGCCTGCTGCTGGAGCAACACCAGATGTTATGAACGTCTGGCAGAGCAAAGCTGATGACTACTCGATAGTTCAGTGTGCCATGCTTTACGGCTTAGAATCGGGACTTCAACGACGTTTTGAACGTCATGGAGCATATGAGATGTTCCAGGAGTTGAAGTTAATATTTCAAGCAAATGCCCGGATTGAGAGATATGAAGTCTCCAATAAGTTCTATAGCTGCAAGATGGAGGAGAACAGTTCTATCAGTGAGCATATACTCAAAATGTCTGGGTATAATAATCACTTGATTCAATTGGGAGTTAATCTTCCAGATGATTGCGTCATTGACAGAATTCTCCAATCACTGCCACCAAGCTACAAGAGCTTCGTGATGAACTATAATATGCAAGGGATGAATAAGACTATTCCCGAGCTCTTCGCAATGCTGAAAGCTGCGGAGGTAGAAATCAAGAAAGAGCATCAAGTGTTGATGGTCAACAAGACCACTAGTTTCAAGAAAAAGGGCAAAGGGAAGAAGAAGGGGAACTTCAAAAAGAACAGCAAGCAAGTTGCTACTCAAGAGAAGAAACCCAAACCTGGACCTAAGCCTGAAACTGAGTGCTTCTACTACAAGCAGACTGGTCACTGGAAGTGGAACTGCCCCAAGGATTTGACGGATAAGAAGGATGGCAAGGTGAACAAAGGTATATGTGATATACATGTTATTGATGTTTACCTTACTAATGCTCGCAGTAGCACCTGGGTATTTGATACTGGTTCTGTTGCTAATATTTGCAACTCGAAACAGGGACTACGGATTAAGTGAAGATTGGCTAAGGACGAGGTGACGATGCGCGTGGGAAACGGTTCCAAAGTTGATGTGATCGCAGTCGGCACGCTACCTCTACATCTACCTTCGGGATTAATATTAGACCTAAATAATTGTTATTTGGTGCCAGCGTTAAGCATGAACATTATATCTGGATCTTGTTTGACGCGAGACGGTTATTCATTTAAATATGAGAATAATGGTTGTTCTATTTATATGAGTAATATCTTTTATGGTCATGCACCCTTAAAGAGTGGTCTATTTTTATTGAATCTCGATAGTAGTGACACACATATTCATAGTGTTGAAGCCAAAAGATACATAGTTGATAATGATAGTGCAACTTATTTGTGGCACTGCCGTTTAGGTCATATCGGTGTAAAGCGCATGAAGAAACTCCATACTGATGGACTTTTGGAACCACTTGATTATGAATCACTTGGTACTTGCGAACCGTGCCTCATGGGCAAGACGACTAAAACACCGTTCTCCGGTACTATGGAGACAGCAACAGATTTGTTGGAAATCATACATATAGATGTATGTGGTCTGATGAATATTGAGGCTCGTGGCGGATATCGTTATTTTCTCACCTTCACAGATGACTTAAGCAGATATGGGTATATCTACTTAATGAAACATAAGTCTGAAACGTTTGAAAAGTTCAAAGAATTTCAGAGTGAAGTTGAAAATCACCGTAACAAGAAAATAAAGTTTCTACGATCTGATCGTGGAGGAGAATATTTGAGTTACGAGTTTGGTGTACATTTGAAACAATGCGGAATAGTTTCGCAACTCACGCCACCCGGAACACCACAGCGTAATGGTGTGTCCGAACGTCGTAATCGTACTTTACTAGATATGGTGCGATCTATGATGTCTCTTACTGATTTATCGCTATCGTTTTGGGGTTATGCTTTGGAGACGGCCGCATTCACGTTAAATAGGGCACCATCAAAATCCGTTGAGACGACGCCTTATGAACTATGGTTTGGCAAGAAACCAAAATTGTCGTTTCTGAAATTTGGGGCTGCGATGCTTATGTGAAAAAGCTTCAACCTGATAAGCTCGAACCCAAATCGGAGAAATGTGTCTTCATAGGATATCCAAAGGAGACTATTGGATACACCTTCTATCACAGATCCGAAGGCAAGACTTTTGTTGCTAAATTCGGAAACTTTCTGGAGAAGGAATTTCTCTCGAAAGAAGTGAGTGGGAGGAAAGTAGAACTTGACGAGGTAACTGTACCTACTCCCTTATTGGAAAGTAGTACATCACAGAAACCTGTTTCTGTGACACCTACACCAGTTAGTGAGGAAGCTAATGATGATGATCATGAAACTTCAGAACAAGATACTACTGAACCTCGTAGATCAACCAGAGTGAGATCCACGCCAGAGTGGTACGGTAATCCTGTTCTGGAAGTCATGCTACTAGATCATGATGAACCTACGAACTATGAAGAAGCGATGGTGAGCCCAGATTCCGCAAAATGGCTTGAAGCCATGAAATCTGATATGGGATCCATGTATGAGAACAAAGTATGGACTTTGGTTGACTTGCCCGATGATCGGCAAGCAATTGAGAATAAATGGATCTTCAAGAAGAAGACTGATGCTGACGGTAATATTACTGTTTACAAAGCTCGACTTGTCGCAAAAGGTTTTCGGCAAGTTCAAGGGATTGACTACGATGAGACCTTCTCACCCGTAGCGATGCTTAAGTCTGTCCGAATCATGTTAGCAATTGCCGCATTTTATGATTATGAAATTTGGCAGATGGATGTCAAAACTGCATTCCTGAATGGATTTCTGGAAGAAGAATTGTATATGATGCAACCAGAAGGTTTTGTCGATCCAAAGGGAGCTAACAAAGTGTGCAAGCTCCAGTGATCCATTTATGGACTGGTGCAAGCCTCTCAGAGTTGGAATAAACGCTTTGATAGTGTGATCAAAGCATTTGGTTTTATACAGACTTTTGGAGAAGCCTGTATTTACAAGAAAGTGAGTGGGAGCTCTGTAGCATTTCTGATATTATATGTGGATGACATATTACTAATTGGAAATGATATAGAATTTCTGGATAGCATAAAGGGATACTTGAATAAGAGTTTTTCAATGAAAGACCTCGGTGAAGCTGCTTACATATTAGGCATTAAGGTCTATAGAGATAGATCAAGACGCTTAATTGGACTTTCACAAAGCACATACCTTGACAAAGTTTTGAAGAAGTTCAAAATGGATCAAGCAAAGAAAGGTTCTTGCCTGTGTTACAAGGTGTGAAGTTGAGTAAGACTCAATGCCCGACCACTGCAGAAGATAGAGAAAAAATGAAAGATGTTCCCAATGCTTCAGCCATAGGCTCTATCATGTATGCAATGCTGTGTACCAGACCTGATGTGTGCCTTGCTATAAGTCTAGCAGGGAGGTACCAAAGTGATCCAGGAGTGGATCACTGGACAACGGTCAAGAACATCTTGAAATACCTGAAAAGGACTAAGGATATGTTTCTCATATATGGAGGTGACAAAGAGCTCATCGTAAAAGGTTACGTTGATGCAAGCTTTGACACTGATTCGGACGATTCTAAATCGCAAACCGGATACGTGTTTACATTAAACAGTAGAGCTGTCAGTTGGTGCAGTTCTAAACAAAGCGTTGTAGCGGGATCTACATGTGAAGCGGAGTACATAGCTACTTCGGAAGCAGCAAATGAAGGAGTCTGGATGAAGGAGTTCATATCCAATCTAGGTGTCATACCTTGTGCATCGGGTCCAATGAAAATCTTTTGTGACAATACTGGTGCAATTGCCTTGGCAAAGGAATCCAGATTTCACAAGAGAACCAAGCACATCAAGAGACGCTTCAATTCCATCCGGGATCTAGTCCAGGTGGGAGACATAGAGATTTGCAAGATACATACGGATCTGAATGTTGCAGACCCGTTGACTAAGCCTCTTCCATGAGCAAAACATGATCAACACCAAGGCTCCATGGGTGTTAGAATCATTACTGTGTAATCTAGATTATTGACTCTAGTGCAAGTGGGAGACTGAAGGAAATATGCCCTAGAGGCAATAATAAAGTTATTATTTATTTCCTTATATAATGATAAATGTTTATTATTCATGCTAGAATTGTATTAACCGGAAACATAATACATGTGTGAATACATAGACAAACAGAGTGTCACTAGTATGCCTCTACTTGACTAGCTCGTTAATCAAAGATAGTTATGTTTCCTAACCATGGACAAAGAGTTGTTATTTGATTAACGGGATCACATCATTAGGTGAATGATCTGATTGACATGACCCATTCCATTAGCTTAGCACCCGATCGTTTAGTATGTTGCTATTGCTTTCTTCATGACTTATACATGTTCCTATGACTATGAGATTATGCAACTCCCGTTTGCCGGAGGAACACTTTGTGTGCTACCAAACGTCACAACGTAAATGGGTGATTCTAAAGGTGCTCTACAGGTGTCTCCAAAAGTACATGTTGGGTTCGCGTATTTTGAGATTAGGATTTGTCACTCCGAATGTCGGAGAGGTATCTCTGGGCCCTCTTGGTAATGCACATCACATAAGCCTTGCAAGCATTGCAACTAATGAGTTAGTTGCAAGATATGTATTACGAAACGAGTAAAGAGACTTGCCGGTAACGAGATTTAACTAGGTATTGAGATACCGACGATCGAATCTCGGGCAAGTAACATACCGATGACAAAGGGAACAACATATGTTGTTATGCGGTCTGCCGATAAAGATCTTCGTAGAATATGTAGGAGCCAATATGAGCATCCAGGTTCCGCTATTGGTTATTGATCGGAGACGTGTCTCGGTCATGTCTACATTGTTCTCGAACCCGTAGGGTCCGCACGCTTAAGGTTTCGATGACAGTTATATTATGAGTTTATGAGTTTTGATGTACCGAAGTTAGTTCGGAGTCCCGGATGTGATCACGGACATGACGAGGAGTCTCGAAATGGTCGAGACATAAAGATTGATATATTGGACGGCTATATTCGGACACCGGAAGTGTTCCAGGGAAGTTTCGGATAAAACCGGAGCACCGGGGGGTTACCGGAACCCCCCGGGGGGTTAATGGGCCTCATGGGCCTAAAGTGGAGAAGAGGAGGGGCTGCCAGGGCAGGCCGCGCGCCCCCTCTCCCCCTAGTCCGAATTGGACAAGGAGGAAGGGGCGGCGCCCCCCCTTTTCCTTCTCTCCTTCCCCCTCTCCTACTTGGACAAGGAAAGGGAGGGGAGTCCTACTCCCGGTAGGAGTAGGACTCCTCCAGCGCGCCTCCTACTAGGGCCGACCGCACCCCCCCCTTGGATCCTTTATATATGGAGGCAAGGGGCGCCCCTAGACACACAAGTTGATCCACGTGATCATATTCTTAGCCGTGTGCGGTGCCCCCTTCCACCATAATCCTTGATAACATTGTAGCGGTGCTTAGGCAAAGCTCTGCGACGATAGTACATCAAGATCGTCACCATGCCGTCGTGTTGACAGAACTCTTCCCCGACACTTTGCTGGACCGGAGTCCGGGGATCGTCATCGAGCTGAACGTGTGCTAAAACTCGGAGGTGACGTAGCTTCGGTGCTTGATCGGTCGGGCCGTGGAGACGTACGACTACATCAACCAAAGTCAATGCTTCCATTGTCGATCTACAAGGGTACATAGATCACACTCTCCTCCTCTCGTTGCTATGCATCACCATGATCTTGCGTGTGCGTAGGAAATTTTTTGAAATTACTACGTTCCCCAACAATGATGACCTAACCCTAATTTTTTTTTTGGCTTTTTCGTGGACTATAGGTATGAAGAACAGACTCGACCTAAACTACGAAAAATTGTAAAATCTCACCGAGCAACTTGGAAATCTGATACCACTTGATAGAGGCAAAGTTGTCCCATCTTTCGATGAGATAGTGGCTATCGTTTTAGAGGAAGTTGACTTTGACGATCCGACTACGAACGTGCGAGGACGTCGCGCCTTAGCAATCTCTAAACCAACTCCGAGGGGTTATTGACCACGCCGGAGCACGATCAACCTGACCACGAGGGCCTGTTTCCTGTGAGCAAACAAAGAACAAGCAAGAAACTGAGATTGCAATCTGAATATTGCGAATATAAGATGAAAGCTTTATTGATCAAAGTGGGGTTCTATAACGTCTTGGTCTGGTCGTTGGACACAAACAAAGTATGCGAAGTTGCAGCTACGGCGAACTTTTAATCTAAACAAAACCCAAAGTCTAAACGACGCCCTAAGGGCTATATATATGGAGGAAGAGGGGGAATTTCGTGGCCCTTGGAGGAGGGGTCCGAAACCAACCCTAACTCTTGTTTCCCCACACATACGGACTCTAAAAACAGCCTATACTTAAGTATTTCGAAAATACATGGGCCTGGCCTAATAATAAGGTGACGCAACACCTAAAATAACCTCTGGACGAAATTTATGAAGTGGCATCTTGTATATTTCGTCCAAGGCTTCATGCACTCCTTATGGTGGCTTCAAAGTCCTGAAATCACCACTTGTAACTCCGTTCCGGATCCCCTTGCGCATGCCATCATCTCCATGCTTGAACTTGTTCCAAGGTTCATCTTTCTTGTCCAAGCTAGGCCCTTCATTTGTAATCAAGACAAATGTATCCAATTTAGGCAGCATCATATTCTCATGAACATTAGAATTGTTATCGAGAAACTAAAGTACCTGATAATTCAATTGGCGTGCGCGAGCTCTAGTAATTGGTGCAGTATGTATAGCAGCAGGGGCTGTGGGTGTAACAATGGTATTGATGTCCTCATCATACTGCGTGCCACATCATCAACCGGGTATATCTTCACAAATTCTTCAAAAAGACCTCATATGAACTCCTCACTAACAAGAAACCCAATGTAAGTTATTTCAAAGTCTTCAGTGCTAAATGTTGGATTAGAAATCATCATCACAATTCTAAATTTGCACCGAAAGCACATGAAAGTTTTATGCTTGGTAACGGAAAGGACTCGCACACCTAAAAAGTCTTCAACACCATTCATCACAAGGTTGTTGAAACTGTAGATGTGCGATTTGATGAAACAAATGGCTCGCAAAGAGAGCACCTACCTCCTGTGCTAGATGAAATGTCACCTAAGGAATCCATCAAGTTCAAGGCTACTTAGGATGTCATTCCAACCAAAGAATTGATAGAGTCTAAGGTGTCCCGATGTTTCGATGAGATGGTGGCTATCGTTTTCTCTGGGAGTCGACCTTGACGATCCGACTACGAACGTGCGAGACATCGCGCCTTAGCAATCGCTAAACCAACTTCCGAGGGTTATTGACCACGCCGGAGCACGATCAACCTGACCACGAGGGTCTGTTTCCTGTGAGCAAACGAAGAACAAGCAAGAAACTGAGATTGCAATCGGGATATTGCGAATATAAGATGAAAGCTTTATTGATCAAGGTGGGGTTCTGTGACGTCTTGGTCTGGTCGTTGGACACAAACGAAGTACGCGAAGTTGCAGCTATGGCGAACTTTTAATCTAAACAAAACCCAAAGTCTAAACGACGCCCTAAGGGCTGTATATATGGAGGAAGAGGGGGGGGGGGAATTTCGTGGCCCTTGAGGGTGGGGTCCGAAACCAACCCTAACTCTTGTTTCCCCACACATACGGACTCTAAAAATAGCCTATACTTAAGTATTTCGAAATTACATGGGCCTGGCCCATTAATAAGGTGACGCAGCACCTAGAATAGCCTATGGACGAATATTATGAAGTGGCATCTTGTATATTTCGTCCAAGGCTTCATGCACTCCTTATGGCGCCTTCAAAGTCCTGAAATCATCACTTGTAACTCCGTTCTTGATCCCCTTGCGCATGCCATCAACTGCATGCATGTTCTTGCTCCAATGTTCATCCTTCTCCAAGCTAGGCCCTTCATTTGTAAACAAAACAAATGTATCCAATTTAGGCAGCATCATAATCTCATGAACATTAGAATCATTACCAAGAAACGAAAGTACCTGGTAATTTAATTGGCGTGCGCGAGCTCTAGTAATTGGTCCAGTATATGTAACAGTAGGGGTTGTGGGTGTAACAATGGTATTGATGTCCTCATCAAGAATCTACTGAAGAAGTCATTCCAGATCGTGAACAACATCATACGGGTGCACCTGAAGAAAATGGCTTTGAAGAAAATGCTAAGCCCACTCAATGTCGTCAACCTGCTCATCCTCGTGTCGCAAATGAAGTGCAGATCGAGAAAATCATCGACGACATCAACGCACCAGGTCCTCTCACATGCTCAAGGGCTTTACATTTGTCAAACTTTTGTGGGAACTTTGCTTTTGTCTCTATCATAGCGCCCAGCAAAGTTGATGAGGCATTTCTGGAGCCTGGGTGGATTCAAGCGACGCAAGAGGAATTACATCAATTCGAGCTCAACAATGTCTGGGAACTTGTCAAGCGACCAGACCCACGCAAGCACAATATCATCGGTACCAAATGGATCTACCGAAACAAGCAAGATGAAAATGGCCTTGTGGTGAGGAATAAGGCTCGTCTTGTAGCTCAAGGCTACTCGCAGGTTGAAGGAATTGATTTCGATGAAACTTTTGCACCTGTTGCTAGACTTGAGGCTATTCGCATATTGCTTGCTTATGCTAACCATCATAATATCATCTTATATCAAATGGATGTGAAAAGTGCATTCCTTAATGGTAAGCTTGAGGAAGAAGTATATGTTGCTCAACCCCCAGGTTGTGAAGATCCTAAGCATCCTGACAAAGTCTTCAGACTCAATAAGGCCCTCTATGGTCTCAAGCGGGCCCCTCGGCCATGGTATGATAGTTTGAAGGAATTCCTCATGAAGAAAGGTTTCAAACCCGGTTCACTTGACCCAACTCTTTTCACCAAAACCAATGATGATGAATTGTTCGTGTGCTAAATATATGTTGATGATATTATCTTTCGACGTACTAACCAACGTTACAGTGACGAATTTGCCTATATGATGAGTGAGGAATATCAAATGTCTATGATGGGAGAATTGGAATTCTTCTTAGGTCTTCAAATTCTCAACAACGCAATGGCATCTTCATATCTCAAGAGAAATGCCTCCAGGATGTGTTGTGGAAATTCGGCATGCAAGATTGCAAAGGTATCAAAATCCCTATGCCCACAAATGGCCATCTCTGCACTGATGAAAATGGTATAGACTTTGATCAAAAGGTATACCGCTCCATGATTGGCTCTTTATTGTATCTATGTGCATCTAGGCCAGATATTATGCTTAATGTTTGCATGTGTGCCCGTTTTCAAGATACACCGAAGGAATCACACCATAAGGATGTGAAGCATATTCTTTGATATCTAGCTCACACTCCAACACTTGGATTATGGTATCCCAAGGGCTCGGCTTTTGATCTCATTGGATATTCTGACTATGACTATGCTGGTGATCATGTGGATCGTAAGTCAACATCAGGCACATGCCATTTCCTTGGACGATCCTTAGTATGTTGGTCCTCGAAGAAGCAAAACTGTGTGTCACTCTCTACTGCTGAAGATGAGTACATTGTTGCTGGTTTGTGATGTGATCAATTGCTATGGATGAAGCAAACCCTCAAGGACAACGACATCAATGTGAAGAATGTGCCTCTCTTCTGTGACAATGAGAGTGCCATCAAAATTGCTCATAACCCAGTTCAGCACTCGAAGACAAAGCACATCCAGATTAATCATCATTTTCTTCGAGATCATGTGTTGAAGGGCAACATCTCTATCGAGCACGTGAATACTGAAGAACAACTAGTCGATATCTTCCCAAATCCCTAGGATGAGAAGAGATTTAGCAAGTTGCGGTGTGAGCTAAATATCTTAGAATCTTCGAATGTTCTTTGAAAAGGACACACATCCTAACACTTATGCAAAATTGATGACTTAGATGTGCAACACATGAAGTAATGTTTTTCTTCAATCAATGAAAACTAACCCTGTAAGTGTGAAGGAATAAACAAAGAATTTGATTCTTAGAGCCCTACGACAATTGTACGTGGCGTGTGAAATCATCATTCTTATACGGTGGGTCACGCCACCAACAAAAGTTAAAATCTTCAATTTGAGTTTTTCTTCAGTTGAGAAATTCCTCAATTGTTCAAATTCTTCAACTTTGCAAA